>NC_092087.1:41417388-41717388 GCF_045679555.1 Salvelinus alpinus
TCCACCCATTTTAGCTCTTGAAGCTTAAAGTGACAGTAACGCGATTGTAGTCCTAGGTATTATAAATGTCTTGAGTATTGCGTAAGCCACCACCCGGGTATGTATCATTGACTGTTATTTATACTGGCAAAGTTGAAACCGAACATGGCCAATTGGTTTTAACTGTTATAACGGAAAGAAGATAATTGTATATTTTTTATAGTGTTGTCTGTTCCAATGCATTTTTCATGACCCAGCTCAATAGGTGGCCTTTCAGAAACCTGTGTCTTATGTACTGGTTGAGGTATTCCCCCTCATTAAACGGGAACTGTCATAGTCTGGTAGTTGAGCCATTTTATGTAACCCTAGTCGACAGGTGTTACATAAACCTTGCCAGAAATCGGACATCACACGCTTCCCTTTAGATGGCTTAATCCGTAAACCTATCATAAGACACCATGCTGATTATAAGCCACACTATTGGACAATTACATGGCCCTGACTGATCTATGGCTTCTGCCATCAGTGATGATAGAGGTGGACAGGAGGTCATGACTTTGGTTATTTGTTGACAACCTCCCATTGATTGATCTGAGCGGAAAACGTTCTTGATCAAGGAGCAACATTTTGATCAGCATAATAGTGTCTTAATCAATGTGTAAAACATCAGGTGCGTGAACTACACCAGGTGTGTGCAGACAGTCAACCAGATGCAGAAAGTCATCTTGACAGCATAAAGAAAAACACAACTCAACACGACACTGTCAGTTCATTTAGATGTACTGTTATCTAAGATTTAGACTTACTGTTAGAGCAGGATAATAATCCTGCTGCAACAGGAAATGTGGATTATAATGAATGGACATTTTTGTAGGGATTGATACATTTTTATTAAGGGAAAATAAAGTCTGACATTTCAAAGTGGAAATTAGAAACTTCAGAAGCCTTTTTAGACCTCAAATACACTGCAAGTTTTACATTTCCTGCATTGCAGAAAAGTTATCCTGCAACAGGGTGATCAAATTAAGATCCTACATCTGTATATATAATCCCATAATCGTTCTTCCACTAAAAGACAGATCAGCAGCTGCTTCTAGCTACACCCAGAGTGTGTAAACACTAAACAGAACCACGGCCCAACAGCCATGTTAGCCAGTCAGGTCACCACCATGAGACCCCGGTCAGCAACATGTCACAGGGTCATCATTATTCATCACACAGTGGAGCCTGAGTGGTGCTGATTGCCAGTGCTGTGATGCTGTGATTGCACCAGTGAGCAGGGTCGGAGCCTCCACAGCTGATGACAGCCAGATAAACACTCACAGACTCCTGCATGTAGAGTTGCTGCATTCACTGAGAATGTGAATTTTGAATGTGGGTTTGTGTGTTTGCGATAGTGTTTGCAGCACATAGATCCCACTGTGGCTGAGGTGTTAATCTGGAGGTTCATTGATGAGTGGGTTGGAGCCAGACCCATGCCGACTGACTGCAGTGCTGTGATTGTGAATGAACTCGACACACACACATGAAATGCAATCGTCTCGCTCTAAGCAGCCCTTGAGCAGCAATGTAGCAATTGCTCATCAGACTGCAATATGTTTAATGCCCTTGAAGGGTAATGGATTGAGACACAGTTCAATACAGTGAGATCAATACAAACACAGTACGTAAGATGATACCATATGGACTTCTCACAGTACACTACACCAATAATGCTTTGCTTACAGATGTTTTAAAGCAAAACATCAAAGGGTTTGAAAAGGAACACAGAAAAATTTATTTCTTACTGTTTCTT
Source organism: Salvelinus alpinus (assembly GCF_045679555.1). NCBI lineage: Eukaryota > Metazoa > Chordata > Actinopteri > Salmoniformes > Salmonidae > Salvelinus > Salvelinus alpinus. The sequence goes on from NC_092087.1 coordinate 41,419,163, forward strand.
TGTCACATTTGAAGTATGAAGATAAAACAAAAAAAATTCCTTGACTCTCGCAGGGGCACAACAGGGGAACAACAGGGGCACAACAGGGGCAACACACAACAAGGGGCAACAGTGAGAAAGGACGGACTAAAACTGCTTACTCTGCGTTTCTTCAAAGTCCTAAATTGTCATGTTTCCATTTTTAAATCACATTTTTACCCAGTCGTACTACTAATTCCCCCTAATATATCAACATTGGTATAATAGTACATCGACAAGCAGCTAATATCATGCAAAGTTACAGTGATAGCACTCACCGGTGATGAACACTCTCCTCTATCTCCCTCTTTGAATCTCTGTACAAGAGCTATGACTCTCTCTCTCTCTCTCTCTCACTTTGCCTCTCTCTCTGTCTCTTTCTTTCTCACTCTGCCTCTCTCTCTCTCTCTCGCTGTCTCTTTGTTCCTCTCTCTCTCTCTCTCTCTCTCTCTCTCTCTGTCTCTTTGTTTCTCTCTCTGCCTCTCTCACTCTCACTGTCTCTCGCGTTGCCTCTCTTGCTGCCTCTCTCTCTCTTTCTTTCTCAGAGGATGCTCTTCCTACCCTGCCTCCACACCCGAATGACCCTGTTTCTACTGGGACCCCGTTTCTATGGAGCTGTGAGCCATACAGTCAGCCAACCAACCAGCCAGCCATCCAGTGTACAGCCCTAGATGCTGTATAGCCTACTGGAACTGCCCAGGGGCAGGTACTTCAGCCAAGCCTAGAGAGCAGTTACAAACCTTTTATAAATAACCCATACAGCTGATCCACGTGGTCATTACATATGCACCTGCTCCCTTGTTGTATGCATTGCATGTATTTGGTTATTTTCTGATTATGTGGTGAGCAGCAAAAACACATGTTCATTCCTTTCATGTCCTAAAGAGAAAGAGTCTAACAAAAGAGAAAGGTGCATATGTTGGAGTGCATGCACACTAATGAAATATCCTCATGAATATCAAACACATCTGTGAAAGGGTGCCTTGGATATTACACCAGGGCTATTAAAAAAACTGGATGGAGGAGGAGAAAATCATCAAGCACAGAAAAAGGGAGCAACTTGGAGGAGAGCAAGAAAGATAATGACCGTATCAATTGTATACACATGCTTATATAATCAGCAATGGATAGACGAACCAATGGGGACACTGTGCGTGCGGAACATGTATATAGTATGGTCTGTGAAGCGTGTAATATGGCATTAACATGCTTCTGAGCAGCAGCCTTCATTCTTTAGTCTTCTGCAGTTATTGTTATGTACACTAGTAGGTTCCACTGCCATGCAATCTTCCTGCTCTGGCTCTGCCTGCCTTTCTCTGCGTGTAGTGGAGATGTAAATGTACACTGTTCACACACTGAGGGCAGCCAGCTGATGACCCACAACAGTTATCAGGGACTAGAGTGAGATGGGAAGGTGGGAGAGTGTCATGCTTCATTGGGATCCACAACAGTTATCAGAGACTAGAGTGAGATGGGAAGGTGGGAGAGTGTCATGCTTCATTGGGATCCACAACAGATGAACTGATGTTGTCAGACATTTCTGTTTTTAAATCTTCTTTTTGTGTCAGCATGCAGTAGACACATGGTTGGAAGACTTCATCTGCTGCTCTCTCTTACAGTACCCGTCCAGGAATGGTGTACGGTACTTAAGTAAAAATACTTTAGAATAATACCTAAGTCGTTTTTTGGGGTATCTGTAGTTTACTTTTTAGTGACCGGTATTTGTCAAGCATTCTGTTGTTGGGGTATATTTTTTATTTTATTTTTACAATTTAACAATCATCAGCAAAGCATAACAATCAGATAATGCCCCGTTATTCCCCACACATACACAAAACAACTGGCTACATGGGAGCACATCATACAAAACCCTTCCCTCCCCATCCCATGAACACCCCTCTCTGTCCCCTCACCCAGTATTAGTTTCAATGATTAACAAAAACAAAAACGAAACAGAATGTCCTTCACATCCAATGCTAGTAAATACATTTTTCAACCAAAAAAACAGAAATATAATACTAAAAATACAATCGTGAATAATTATAATGGTAATAATAATGAGGCAGCTCAGGTGGGGCTGAAGACTCTGAAAACTCATTAAAGTCCCCCCAGACTTCAAGAAATGCAAAGGGTTTATTACATAAATTGTACGTTATTTTTTCAGAGTATAGAAAGTTAGTTATTTTAGCCACATCTGTTTGTTTGGCGAAGTGTTACTCTTCCATATAAAAGCTGTGCATTTATTGGCTGCAATGACTGCCAATTTAATAGATCTTGTTTTGTTACCAATATTAACTGTTGGAATGTGGTCATCTCCAAGAAGAATAAGGAAAGGATCTTGTGGTACCGTCATATTAGTGACCTGTGATAAGATCTGAATTATGTCTTATTTGCCTTGTTCGGTTTGACAAAAACATATGCATACAGGTGCCCACACCTGTTTTACTCCTTGGGCAAAATTTGGAATATATAGAATTTCTCTCTCTGGTGTAAAGTAGACCCGATGTAAAAGATTGAATTGCATCAACTTGTGCCTTGTGTTAAATTAAAGACGCTGAGCATCTAAAAAGAGATTTTCCAATTTCTCAGCCTCAAAAATGAGACCACGGTCATCATGCCACTTTATGCAAGTCTTCAGAGCTTCGTCATTCCCCATCAGAGCTTGAAGACCAGAGTACATGTACAAAATGAAACCTTTTATAATATGCCATTTAGCAGGCAGTTTTATCCAAAGCAACTTACAGTCATGCATGCGCACATTTTACATATGGGTGGTCACAGGAATTGAACCTATTACCCTGGCTTTACAAGTGCCATGCTCTACCAACTGAGCTACGAAGGACTACCTTTCTAACCCCTTTATCAGTTGTTGGAAGGATAAAAGTTAACCATCTCTATACAGATGACCAAAAGTTTTAATTCCTTTGCTGAACCATACAAATATAATACCATCTCTCAGGGCTTTGGATAAGATGGGGTTATTATAGAAATGTGTTTGTTCATATATAGATCTATGCCCTCCTGTTTGTTTAAGGACTTCATTTCAATATGTTTAGAGTGTTTTTAATTAAAGGATTGCTTGTGAGACCTATCAAAGCCTTAGGTGGGCTAATACAAGGTATAGATGCCAATGAAACAGGGGAAATACACGATTCCTCTGTCTCCAAGAGCGTGAATTTGCTCTTGTATCTTGTCATACCCACACTCTTTAACTGAGAGGCCCAGTAATACACCTGGAAGTCAGGTAGAGTAAGCCCACCTTCTGAATATGGTCTGCATAAAGGTTTCCATTTCCACAGAAATGAGGAGACCTTCCTGTTCAGTTGTTTGGAGAAAAAAACTTTGAGATTAGGAAAAGGCAAACTTTGAAAATGGTACAGGATTTTGGTAATATGTTCATCTTTAAACAATTGACCAGCCCAATAAGAGAAATTGGTAAATCCCGCCATCTAGAAAAGCTGCTTTTTAACATACTTAATTACAATTTTTGGAAGGAAAAATGTTTCACTCATATTGTAATTAATTATAGGTCATATTTAATAAAAATCTGGAAACACTTGACAGTTACTTTAATGTATTTGTCCAATTTCCCTATAAAGGTGTATCAGTGTAATGAAACACTGTTTGATTATGTTTGCCTATACCCTGACGAAGAAAAAAAAGGTATTCACCTTATGCTTCACTATGTTCTTCCCAGCTGCGGCTGTTAGTTTCTCACCTCGAGCCTGAGCCTAAATCTCACACAGATCTGGAGGTGAGACATGGTAGCTGCTGTGAAGTGACTAATATATGCCTGCCAGAGTGAAAAAGTGATGCATTGCACCTAAAGCCAGTCTCACAGAGAGAGAAGCCGAGTATCTAGCTATCTGGCAGATGAAGGTCGTGTCTCGTGCTGAGCCGTAGTTTCAACCTGATGTACCTCCCGGTGGGGATCTTGGACGAGAAGGCTTATTTTGATGTAAATCAATGTGTAATTATGCATATACTCGTTTACATGTCCTATGCTGGGTAGATCCAGACGGCTGATAGTAGAATGTGGAAGAAAATACTACTATGGGATTTTAATTGGCAATCTGTGTCACTTGGCCTTCGGCGTGAGAAGGCTACACAGGGGTTAACAGAAATCTACTTTAAGAAAAGGCAACTTCTGATTGCAATAACCTCAGGGCTTGGTGTTTAATGATAATGGCTGAAATAAGCAGAATAAGGATCCTTTGGAGGGCCTCTGTTTAATGTCTCTTGTACTGTAGCTCATTGTTAGGCCAGGTACAAGTCATTACACTCACTCCCTTAGGCTCAGCGAAATATCTAGTGAATTTACTGCCAGTAACCAAAGTCTAGTCATAGATGGAACCTAAATAGAAAGTGGAAATAAAAGGCTTGATTTATTCATCTGAGTTGAGCAGCGCCAATGACTGCCATGATTGAACGTAATTATGGATCTCCAGTGTCTCGGTAGCCAGACCTACACTGACACAACACACCTCATTAAGAAAGTCCTGGTTTCCCACAGCCTCACTGCTTAAGGGGCTCAGCCACTTCAGTAAAGGTTAAACCCCCATCCATTCTCCCATGCAGCCAAGTGGACTATAAAGAGAGTTCATGTAACACAAAGAGGGAGTGGGATGGAAAGGAGGTGGCTCACTCAGGCTCAGCACACAGATTACAGACAAAGCATGTCCACAGAATACTGATTGATCGGATGAGAGGAGGAAGTGTCTTTGAATTGGTACCCAGACAACCCGCATTGTTGCTGTGCTCTTTGTTTCCGAGCAGCGCGGTCTGTGTTATAAACCAAATCTTTCCCGCAGAGATGGAAGGTGGTGCAAGGATACAGTACTGTATTTGGAGGGCATCAACTACCACAGGGGAAATTATGGAGCAATTTCAGTGTCAACAGAAATTGTATTTGAATTCCATCATTTTGAATTTGCATTAGGACATTGAAATAGAATTTCATATTTTTGTATTAATTTAATTCATAAATTGACCTTGTATTTCATGATTTGAAATTTAATGTAATGAATATTGCATTCAGTTTTATATTCAATATTTATATATTCAGTTTCAATATGGCAGATATTGCATTCATTGTCTGTGTATTCAGATTCAGTTTTCTAATTCAGTTCTCTAAATTCAGATTCAAAACCAGAGACAAGCTCCTGGTGCTTTGCCAGCAAGGAATGGTAGAAGAGAACCGATAGAATCAAAGGCTCTCTGTCTTAAACAGTATTTTCTTCCTATGAATTTGTCTCTAGCGTTTGAACTGTTTGGGCTATAAACTATTTGCTCCTTCCTGAAAGCTATGACTCTCTGGAACATGGTTGTGCCTTCTGTTCCCCTCCATGATGCTCACAGGACACGTTAGAATGGAGTGTGACAAACCCCACAACTTGACCCCTATAAGAAAAGAGTTGAATAGCTCTGTCATAGCCCTTCTAAGGATAGCTTTTTCACTCACTAATGAATCTTTCTCTTGTGACTGACTGGGATCAAACCGGGTCTCATGCATGTCACAAGACTGTGTAAGCCCACTTAGCTAAAGCCCATAGGGATGAGTCCAGGAAGCTAACAGCCCACTGGGCAAAAACTGGTTGAATCAACGTTGTTTCCAAGTCATTTCAACCAATCAAATCAATATGATAATGTTGAAACAACTTGGGAAACTGAATGGATTTGCAAAAAGTAATTAACTTAAGGGCATTTCATCTTTTTTTCACCCAACTTTTAAACTAAATCCAATGACATGGAGATTTGTTGTTGTTGATTTCATGTTGAATTCAAGTTAGTTTACAACTCAACCAAATGTAAATCAAAACTAGATGTTAAACTGATGTCTGCGCCCAGTGGGATACGTCTTCAAGTCTCCAGTAAGGTTACTCATCAAAAGAGCGTGGACCTCAGTTACATTTCACCCCCCTTTGACCTCTTACTCAGAGGTCACGGCACCAATATAACTGACTGGGTTCTAAATCAGGCCTACTGCACAACAACAACACTTTCTGTGGCAAACAGAAGCAGAAGGATCTGTGCACCCCATTTAATGAGAGTGCAACAGAGGTGGCTTGGTGATCCATTCATGTGATGAGCAACCTGAGACCTGAAGACTTTTTTTTTTTTTTGAGACCTGGATGACGGATCACCACCTCAAGCTGAACCTCGGCAAGACGGAGCTGCTCTTCCTCCCGGGGAAGGACTGCCCGTTCCATGATCTCGCCATCACGGTTGACAACTCCATTGTGTCCTCCTCCCAGAGTGCTAAGAACCTTGGCGTGATCCTGGACAACACCCTGTCGTTCTCAACTAACATCAAGGCGGTGACCCGTTCCTGTAGGTTCATGCTCTACAACATTCGCAGAGTACGACCCTGCCTCACGCAGGAAGCGGCGCAGGTCCTAATCCAGGCACTTGTCATCTCCCGTCTGGATTACTGCAACTCGCTGTTGGCTGGGCTCCCTGCCTGTGCCATTAAACCCCTACAACTCATCCAGAACGCCGCAGCCCGTCTGGTGTTCAACTTTCCCAAGTTCTCTCACGTCACCCCGCTCCTCCGCTCTCTCCACTGGCTTCCAGTTGAAGCTCGCATCCGCTACAAGACCATGGTGCTTGCCTACGGAGCTGTGAGGGGAACGGCACCTCCGTACCTTCAGGCTCTGATCAGGCCCTACACCCAAACAAGGGCACTGCGTTCATCCACCTCTGGCCTGCTCGCCTCCCTACCTCTGAGGAAGTACAGTTCCCGCTCAGCCCACTCAAAACTGTTCGCTGCTCTGGCACCCCAATGGTGGAACAAACTCCCTCACGACGCCAGGTCAGCGGAGTCAATCACCACCTTCCGGAGACACCTGAAACCCCACCTCTTTAAGGAATACCTAGGATAGGATAAAGTAATCCTTCTAACCCCCCCCCCCCCTTAAAAGAGTTAGATGCACTATTGTAAAGTGGTTGTTCCACTGGATATCATAAGGTGAATGCACCAATTTGTAAGTCGCTCTGGATAAGAGCGTCTGCTAAATGACTTAAATGTAAATGTAAATGTAAGACGTGTTAGTTTGACTGATGGGGTTCTAACCCAGGTCTCCTATGCGTCAGACAATGCAACTATTCAGGTCTCTGAGAAGTTACTCATCATGCAAGCATGGTCCCCAAACCACCTGTGTTACACTTCACCCCACTTTGACCTCATCCTCGAAGAGACCCATCCAAGTCACAGAACCAATGCCTAGGCTTTAGCTCAGCAGGCTAAACAAGTATTAACCCAGTCAGTCACATGCTACCTTTATAATGAGTACCCTTGCCAGAGACTTGAAAGTAACATGTCTAACCCAAACTAACACACGTAAAACGAACATGTCTTCAGGTCTCAGGCAAGGTTCTCATCACATAAGCATGGCTCACCAAACCACGCTCTTTTGATGAGTAACCTTGCTGGATTTTGAAGACTTGTGTAGCAGATGGGAATCTGTGAAACTCACTCCTCAGCCTGATGTTTCGCCCCTTGCGCAATTGAATAATTAATTTTTTAAGTGTGATGGGTTGGAACGCTTCAGGAGGGCGGTCACGTGTGTTTTTGAGGCAGAGGTCCTGAGTTTGAGTTGCACTCAGCTCAAACGCCGGAGTTTCGGGGTGAATGTAGCAGATGGGAATCTATGAAACTCACTCATCAGCCTGAAGTGTTGCCGCTTGTGCAATTGAAGAATGTTTTTTTTCAATAGCGCAGTTGGTTGGAACGTTTCAGTAGGGTAGTCCCGTGAATTTGCGAGGCAGAGGTCCTGAGTTCGAGTCTCGGTATGAGCTGAATCAGGGGGAAGCGGTACTCGCTATGCAAGCTACGTGTCGTCCTTCACATTAACTTCCTGAACTCATCTCTATAGGCTGTAGCTAAGTGGGCTAACACTGTCTTCTAACATGCAGGAGACCTGGTTTGAACCCAGTCAGAAACAAGAGCAATAAATAAATAGGGAGTGGAAAAGCTATTCTATGACAGGGCTATTCAACTACTGTATATTCTTATGGGGGCCAAATTGCAGTGTTTGTCACACTCCCTTTTAACGTGTGCTGTGTGTCCTGTAAGCATCATAGAGGGGGTCACGACCACGTTCCAGAGAGTCTTGGCTTTCAGGAAAGGGGTCATAACAGCTTATAGCCAAAACAGTTCAAACTCTAGAGCCAAATTCATAGGAAGAAAATAAATTCAACATGCCACATTGGCTTCAGAAACCGCCAGAAACCTGTTTAACACAGAGAGCGTTTGATTCTATCTGTTCTCTTCTACCATTCTTTAATGCAGAGGTGGCACCCGAAGTTCAAAAGTGATGTGGCAAAAGAGCCAGAGACAACAACTTCAATGGACAACATACTCTGTAGTTTAGTGAACTACTATAGCAGGGCTGAGCGTTATGCAGAGAATGGTCACAATGTCTTTAAATATTAATTTCACTCTATACACACAATGTTAAGCTGTGGACTTTGAAAAATCAAAAAGACAGACAGGTTTCAATGTAAAAAAGTATTTTAATTTATGGCGTGAAACCTATTATTTGTTCATCTGATTACAGTGCTCTCCTGCAATTATTAATTCTCACATTTAACACTATACACAGTAGACTTTGTAACAACGTTTTTTTTTTATGTGTAAGTCATAAAACCACTGTTGTTCACCTGGCCCACCAGAGGTTGGTTCCCTGACGCTCACTGTAGGAGCAGATTGCCTGTAAAATCCATACTGTATTTTCAAGTATTGACTTAAGGGTGTGAATACTTATGTAAATGAGATATTTCTCTATTTAATTTTCAAGAAATTTGTGAAAAATATTTAAAACATGTTTTCACTATGTCATTATGGGGTATTGCGTGTAGATGGGTAACAAAAAAAGATTTTTTTTTTATTTAAACCAGTTTGAATTCAGGCTATAACACAACAAAATGTTGAATAAGTCAAGCGGTAAGAATACTTTCTGAAGGCACTGTATATCAGTAGGCGTCACAATGAACTAGCTAGTTAAAAAAGACTGACGCCATAATGGCTACCAGTCTCTGTATTTGTGAAAGTTATGGTGCCACATCAATTCTCTTGTTCTGCATTTTATTGACATACCTTGTTTTCCATTAAATGTGTGTTTTCTCTCTCATGAGGCAGGAAACCAGGTAGGCAGGAGAGGAGCGTGAGCAAACAAAGAAACCAAGTGCAGAGTCAAACAATGAGGTGCTTGTGCAACCAAACGTAGTTGTTGAAAGGCAGGGTTGATGAGGCAGGGTTGATGAGGCTCTGTAGGCTGTAGCTAGTAGACCACTGTGACTGACAAATGAACCCACCGCAGTGAGTGTGGGGTTTACCGCTTGAAATCCCAGTGACAGGGTTGTATTCACAAAACAAAGGCAAATGGGCTGAAATTTGGGGAGTTATGTCAACTTGTCGAATAAGAAACGCTTGCTTTCTTTTCTGTTACAAAACATGTTATATATTTTTAAACATTTTTCTATGACATGAACTAATGAATATGTCTGGCAAACGCATTCGATGCTGCTGCTTTGAAAGTGGTGTGGTGGTGCCACACCAGATTCCAATCTACTGGGGCAAATGCGGCTCTGCCTTGCTGGCAAAGTACAAGGATGTTGTCTCTGGTTTTGAATCTGAATTTAGAGAACTGAATTTGAAAACTGAATCTGAAGTTGAATATATGACATTTATATAAACTTGAAATTTTTCACGTGTACTCCCTCTCCGGCCTCTAGGTCATCAGGCAGCTGATTATCCCGCACACCTGTCACCATCGTCTCGCGCACCTGCGCCTCATGACACTCACCTGGACTCAATCACCTCCTTGATTATCTTCCCTTTATCTGTCACTCCCCTTGGTTCTTTCCTCAGGTGTTATTGACTCTGTTTTCATGTCTGTCACATCTGCTCCCGCTCTCCCCCCCTGGCGCTTGAGGGCGCTGCATCACGCACTCCTATCATCCATTACGCACACCTGCCTTCCCTCGTCACACGCATCAGCGATATTGGACTCACCTGGACTCACTCATCACCTGTTATTACCTATATTTGTCAGTTCCCCACCTCTGTTCCCCGCTTCTGCAATTATTGTTTTTGCCTGTATTATTAGTTTGCTGATGCTGTTCCTGTCTCGTTCCATGTCCGTTCTTTATTAAATGTTTGACTCCCCGTACCTGCTTTCGTCTCTCCAGCGTCATTCCATGTGACAGAATGCAGAAGCCATCACACGAAGCATCGTGGAGTACTCGCGTTCCGGTTGGTATGGTGGCATCGGCTCTGGGTCGCCACCGATGAAACCGGGGGTGCCTAGCCAGCTTGTCGGGCTTCCACGCCCTAGCTGGCTCGAGAGGTTTCCTTGCCCCGGTTGGCTCAGATGGCGTCCATTCCACGTCGGGCCTCAGCCGGATCGTCAGTTGTTGTTCGCCCAGCCGGTCCAGGAGTTTTTTTGTTTGTTGTTTGTTTTGTTTTATTTTATTGGTGACGTTGAGGTGGATTCTGCCGCCGATGGAACAGGGCTATCACGCCCTGGCTGGCTCGAGGTTTCCTTACCTCGGGTTTGGCTCAGCGGCTTCCCATCCCACGTCACACTCAGCCCGATCGTCGGGCTTCCATTCCTCAGCCGGCTCGCCCACTCTCATGCTCTTGCCGGTTCGTTGGGCTTCCACGCCCCAACCGGCTTGCCCAGCGCCCATGTCTCGGCCGGTTCGCCCAGGTGGGACGCCGGGTGGCGCCCCTAGAGGGGGGGGGGTACTGTCACGTCTGCTCCCGCTCTTCCCAAGCGCCAGGCTGCCCTGCATCACACACTCCTATCATCCATTACGCACACCTGCCTTCCCTCGTCACGCGCATCAGCAATATTGGACTCACCTGGACTCACTCATCACCTGTTATTACCTCCCCTATATTTGTCAGTTCCCCTGCTCTGTTCTCCGCTTCTGCATTGATTGTTTTTTGCCTGTATTATTAGTTTGCTGATGCTGTTCCTGTCTCGTTCCATGTCCGTTCTTTATTAAATGTTTGACTCCCCGTACCTGCTTCGTCTCTCCAGCGTCATTCCATGTGACAATGTTGGTGCGTTGTTTGTGTTTCATGTTCATTGTTTCTTTTATTTATTAAAACACTCACTCCCTGAACTTGCTTCCCGACTCTCAGCGCACTCGTTACAAAATTATAGTTTGTAAACTTGATTCACAGATAATGCAATGTCTAACATATTGAAACTGAATATATAGTAAATATTCAATTTAAATATTCAATTAAATAGAAATTGCATTTTAAAATGAATGCAATATTCATTCAATTCAGTTTGAAATCATGAAATACAAGTTCAATTTATGAATTCAATGAAAAAATGTGTGCATTTTCAAAATGGTGGAATTCAAATACAATTTCTGTTGGCACTGAAATCCCTCCATAGAAGATTATTTTCATTTCTCCAACCATGACTCCTCAGTTTCCACTGTTCTTTATTTTTTACTGCCTTTAATTTTATTATTTTAGTCAGTGGGTTGGACTTTCCCCCATCCCCTTACGTTTCCCCTCCTCTCTATGATTTCCAATAATATAACCACTGACAAGGCTGTTGCATGACTACTGGGAATACAACACATGCTTCCCTTCGGGATCATAATACACACATCATTAAGGGTCACCTTGGGAGAGACTAAGGGAAGTTATCTAATATGTCACATTTATGTTCAATAATATACGTATTTGCTCGTATTGAGTGTGAGATTGTGTTATATCATGACATGTGTTGACCCGAGGTTCAAGGCTCGTATTGATCGTGTTAATGTATCTGTGAGCCATGTTCGCTGCTGAGCAGGCTCTAGGAAATGTGTCTATTAGAGCCCTCTGGGTTGTATTCAGTAGGTACAAAACGGAATAAAACTGAAAGAGGGAGGTACTATCTGAAATTGTCCAATAATAAGAAACTCTTGTTTTGTTTTCGTTTTCCGTTGCTGTTATCTTTTTCTACTGTGTGCATTAATGAATATGAACATGATGCAGTATACATGTGTCAGCTTCTAGTAGAATATCCAGGCTTCACTAGAATGTATGCTTTGGTTACCAAGTCATCCCCACCCCCACAGCAATACAGCCCTAATTGGCCAGTAGCACATGGTCATAGATAGGAAATAAGTCAGTTGATAGGAATATGTCCAATTGAAATCTAGTAAGTTCTGTGTGGAAGGGTATCTCCAATGTCGAGCATTGCATTTTTCAGGGAAACGCATAACACGATTAGCTAGGAAACCACAGTAAATGTCATATTGATTCCACAGTATTTAAAATCAGGATATTTACAACCAATTTCAAATGTCAACAACAGGAATCCTTTCAACACTAGGCTACTTAGGTTTTTTACATGTACAAATATAGATTTGTACAATAGATTTTAAAGTTACAACAACCCTCCTCATTATAACAATGTAACTCTCGTATAACATACATGAGTGCAAAACCTAAACCCTTCGTTTCCCCACACACTTAGCAGTTGATGAAAACACTCTGGGAAATATTTTCTCTCTCTTATTGAGCTGGCTGGCTTTTGAGAGGCAATAAAAGTGTCAGAATCCCCATCTCCTCCACAGGTTTGACAATGTCTATGGGCCATGTTAACCTCCATCTGCTGCAGCTTAGCAGAAGAGAAATTTAACACAATCAAGGATAAAATGTCAGAGAAGCATTTGCCAGGCAGCCCTAGGCCGAAAATTAGATTTCTGGTATCAGTCAATTTGGTTGTACCTCCTCCACCCTACCCCACACACCCCCTTCCTCTCATCTTCTGTCCCCTCCCTAGTCTTTCCCCCTCTTTCTTCCCTTCCTCTCTCTCTCGCTCGCTCCATCCCTCCCTCGCCTTCCACCAGAAAGGCTTATTATTCAATTTACCTTTGAGACCGACCGGCTGGTCTCAGGCTTTTCTTCAATTGTCCTTTTGCTTTCTTCCCAAAGATAGCCTCAGGTCCGAAATGGTGTAAAAAATAAAATTTAAATAAAAACAAAGCAAGCACAATATTTTCCTGGACATTTGGAGCGAGGTAAAAAAAAATATGCGGTCATCAGGGCTAAGATACTTTAAAGGTCTCGTCGGTGAATACTGAGCACTGTTGTCTCATTCTCATTACAGATCTGTTTGTGAGACATAATGCACTCACAATGACACAGAACTCCGTGGCCAGTGTGGGTATCTGAGCATAGGCATATCTGATATCTGATATACTCATATGACAGTCCTCATCTTGATGCTAAAGTAAGCATGACACATCCACATCCCTTCCTCTGAGCATTTTACATCCCCATCCCTTCCTCTGAGCATTACACATCCCCACCCCTTCCTCTGAGCATTACACATCCCCATCCCTTCCTCTGAGCATCACACATCCCCATCCCTTCCTCTGAGCATCACACATCCCCATCCCTTCCTCTGAGCATTACACATCCCCATCCCTTCCTGTCAGCATTACACATCCCCACCCCTTCCTCTGAGCATTACACATCCCCATCCCATCCTCTGAGCATTGCACATCCCCACCCCTTCCTCTGAGCATTACACATCCCCATCCCTTCCTCTGAGCATCACACATCCCCATCCCGTCCTCTGAGCATTGCACATCCCCATCCCTTCCTGTCAGCATTACACATCCCTTCCTGTCAGCATTACACATCCCTTCCTGTCAGCATTACACATCCCCATCCCTTTCCCTATAAGCATTACATTTTCGATTTTTAATTTTAGTAATTTAGCAGATGCTCTTATCCAGAGCGAGTTAGTGCCTTCATCTTAAGATAGCTAAGTGGGACAACCACATATCACAGGCATAGTAAATCATTTCTTTCTCAATAAAGTCATTACACATCCCTATCCCTTCCTGTAAGCATTCAGCATTTTTCCTTGATCATCACATTCACAACACAATGTATGATATCAAAGCCTAGCATTTTGGGTAGCAAAACAACAATCCACTTGGCTGCCAGCTCATTTCTCCCAGTGCTCAGCTATAATTCAGTATTAACAGTAAAGCATTTATACTGACACTCCACACAATCCTTTAGTCTACAGGCTTTTAAAAAATCACATTCTGTAAGTGGGCTTTTACCCACTGGGCTTTTGTGTCACCTCAACCAAAGCCCCTCTAAAATCCATACCTGGAATACAAAAGTAGCTAACTATCGGCTTAGGGTGCCCAACCAGGTGTGAGCCATACAATCCATGCCATTGACATGGCTTGCAAGCAGAGCCTCAGTCAGCTGAATTATTTATATGTGGCTCAATAGGCATGCTGCCTAACTTCGCTTTAATAATCCCCCATGCATTACAGAGACTAGACTACTCCACAACACTCTCCCACGACCTGTACACGCTGTATGAATGCTATTTTCTCTGCTATCATACTCTCAGCCCAGCTGCTTTATTTATTCATGGTAACATATTGCAGCAGCAGTAGCAGTGGTAGGGAGCACACAGCACAGCTCTGCAGCTACTCCTCTAGATGTGAAACATAAGACTCCAGTCATCTGTAATATCTTCTGTTTCCAGATGCGTTTTACAACCAAAATGGGAAAACTAAAGAAAAGAGGTGGCGGTGCAGAGATGTTCTGATAAGAGGGCGGCTGTTTATCCCTCCTCCTACCTTCTGTAGGATTTGTATTTAGTTCCTTCTCGTCGTCCATAACAGTTTTCATATAAACCCAGGCCTCTTTTCTCCTCCATTGCCCTCGGTCTCCGCTCTTGGTTATCCCTCCTCAGAGACAGGAAGTGATTGATCTAATGCTCCTAACGCTGGATAACACCATGACCTAATTTCACTGCTATAACAGCTAATGCAATAGAACATAATACAGATCCTCATAAGATACCGGAAAGCATATTACCATTAATTAATTATTACATTATTGAACAATCTGAATTATTGAGAAGACGTGCTTTAGCGGGAATTGGATTTGATCTGCACCAAGATGTATAAAGTCTATTCATCAAAACTGGCTCTATATCGAAGACTTTTAAAACAAGGACAGAGAGAGACGCAGACAGAAACAGGGAGAGAGAGAGAGAGAGAGAGAGAGAGAGAGAGAGAGAGAGAGAGAGAGAGAGAGAGAGAGAGAGAGAGAGAGAGAGAGAGAGAGAGAGAGAGAGAGAAAGAGAGAGAGAGAGAGAGAGAGAGAGAGAGAGAGAGAGAGAGAACAGCCTGGGTTATCATGGTGACCTTTGGGTGAGAGGGGACAGACAACGCCATGATAGAATTTCTGTAATCCTCACAGCTTCTGCTCATTCAACATGCATGTGGTGCACAGCAGAAATAGAAAATGAACAAGCACATGGACAACAGCCATCTTTCTTTTAGATGTGACATTGTACAGAGCTAGTCTGCTTCATAGCACTACTTGTACTACACTACCTATACTAATACCAGTATACTAATACTACTTTCCCCCATTGTCTTCGAAAGCCAAGTCAACAAACAGATTACCGACCATTTCGAATCCCACCATACCTTCTCCGCTATGCAATCTGGTTTCAGAGCTGGTCATGGGTGCACCTCAGCCACGCTCAAGGTCATAAACGATATCTTAACCGCCATCGATAGGAAACAATACTGTGCAGCCGTATTCATTGACCTGGCCAAGGCTTTTGACTCTGTCAATCACCACATCCTCATCGGCAGACTCGACAGCCTTGGTTTCTCTAATGATTGCCTCGCCTGGTTCACCAACTACTTCTCTGATCGAGTTCAGTGTGTCAAATCGGAGGGTCTGTTGTCCGGGCCTCTGGCAGTCTCCATGGGGGTGCCACAGGGTTCAATTCTTGGACCGACTCTCTTCTCTGTATACATCAATGATGTCGCTCTTGCTGCTGGTGATTCTCTGATCCACCTCTACGCAGACGACACTATTCTGTATACTTCTGGCCCTTCTTTTGACACTGTGTTAACAACCCTCCAGGCGAGCTTCAATGCCATACAACTCTCCTTCCGTGGCCTCCAATTGCTCTTAAATACAAGTAAAACTAAATGCATGCTCTTCAACCGATCGCTGCCTGCACCTGCCCGCCTGTCCAACATCACTACTCTGGACGGCTCTGACTTAGAATATGTGGACAACTACAAATACCTAGGTGTCTGGTTAGACTGTAAACTCTCCTTCCAGACTCACATCAAACATCTCCAATCCAAAGTTAAATCTAGAATTGGCTTCCTATTCCGCAACAAAGCATCCTTCACTCATGCTGCCAAACATACCCTTGTAAAACTGACCATCCTACCAATCCTCGACTTCGGTGATGTCATTTACAAAATAGCCTCCAAAACCCTACTCAATAAATTGGATGCAGTCTATCACAGTGCCATCCGTTTTGTCACCAAAGCCCCATATACTACCCACCACTGCGACCTGTACACTCTCGTTGGCTGGCCCTCGCTTCATACTCGTCGCCAAACCCACTGGTTCCAGGTCATCTACAAGACCCTGCTAGGTAAAGTCCCCCCTTATCTCAGCTCGCTGGTCACCATAGCAACACCTACCTGTAGCACGCGCTCCAGCAGGTTTATCTCTCTGGTCACCCCCAAAACCAATTCTTCCTTTGGCCGCCTCTCCTTCCAGTTCTCTGCTGCCAATGACTGGAACGAACTACAAAAATCTCTGAAACTGGAAACACTTATCTCCCTCACTAGCTTTAAGCACCAGCTGTCAGAGCAGCTCATAGATTACTGCACCTGTACATAGCTCATCTATAATTTAGCCCAAACAACTACCTCTTTACCTACTGTATTTATTTATTTATTTTGCTCCTTTGCACCCCATTATTTCTGTCTCTACTTTGCGCTTTCTTCCACTGCAAACCAACCATTCCAGTGTTTTTATTTTTTATTTTACTTGCTGTGTTGTATTTACTTCGCCACCATGGCCTTTTTATATTTTTATTTATTTATACATATATTTGTTTGCCTTCACCTCCCTTATCTCACCTCACTTGCTCACATTGTATATAGACTTATTTTTTTTCACTGTATCATTGACTATATGTTTGTTTTACTCCATGTGTAACTATGTGTTGTTGTATGTGTCGAACTGCTTTGCTTTATCTTGGCCAGGTCGCAATTGTAAATGAGAACGTGTTCTCAATTTGCCTACCTGGTTAAATAAAGGTTAAATAAATAAAAAATAAAAAAATTGTCAAATAAAATTGCTGAATGGTTTTTGGTAACCCACTACTACCAAGTAGACTCTCCTCACAGATGCTAACAGAGAGTGTGTGTGTGTGTGTGTGTGTGTGTGTGTGTGTGTGTGTGTGTGTGTGTGTGTGTGTGTGTGTGTGTGTGTGTGTGTGTGTGTGTGTGTGTGTGTGTGTGTGTGTGTGTGTGTGTGTGTGTGTGTGTGTGTGTGTGTGTGTGTGTGTGTGTGTGTGTGTGTGTGTGTGTGTGTGTGTGTGTGTGTGTGTGTGTGTGTGTGTGTGTGTGTGTGAAAAGCAGAACAAACTGAAGCAGCCAGTTTAGTTTCGAGAAACTCATCTACATCCAACTCTGACATCCCCAACTGCCACTCCAAATCTGTAACCTTTGGATTTTGACAGCCGGTGTACAGCATTCTGCGGGGGCATTTGGGGACGCAGCGGCAGTCTTCTATTCATGTGGTATTACTACCTGTGGACTGGTGCACCCTGGTCTCTTCCTGGCTGAGCTGCGGGCGCTCACTTTCACAGACACAGCACAGCTCTTTAATTGGAGCACTATCAGCGTGAGCTAATGCCACTTCAATTACCTGCCCATAAACCCCATGGTTAAGACAGAGCAGCACTGCAGAGCCCACAGCTGACAGAGAGAGCAAAGAGAGTGAGAATGTCTGTGTGTTTGTGGCATCATTTGGAACTGGACACCAATGTGAATATAAATATTTACACCAATATTGTTTAAAGGGAATAGCAAGGCAAGGCAACTCCCATGATGACTAATGGGGTAATGCTAGTCAGTCAGTTTCCCCATGTCATAAAAGGCTTCCTAGAGTTGAATAGGATAAGTGTGTTGTAGGGAGAAAGTGACCCTAAGCTTAGTTCAGGGAAACATCCTATTTTATGATACAAGGATACAGGATACAATTATGGCACAGAGACGATTTCCAGATGACCTCCCCCGCATGTCTGAGAAACACACACAGGAACATTTGATAGAGAAAAACAGATTTGGTTTGGAATCTTTGTTTGACAAGAGTGATTCCTGTTTGTTTACTAGTAACGTGGTGGCATTTGGTGACCTCTCTGGTTCAGTGCTAGACGCTGTGTGATTTCGCCAGTGACTAAATTCGCAGTGACAATCAGATTCTGAGTCTTGCTGTATGGCATGCTCTCATCAACATGACTCCGTCTTAACTTATAAATCACAAGAGACTCCAGCATTGCAAACCGGCAGAGAGATTTTTCCGGCTATTCCATCATATCTGATTCTGAGATGCCCACTTTTCCATTCAGACTAGAGGAAAGGGTTACAGGGGTCATCAAAAGTGAATCTGCCATCAAGGAACAGTATGACATGGAGCCCATAGTAAACTATATGATAGAAAAAACATATTTCATCATCTACAATTCAATTTCATGTCATCTATTTCCCTGGGGGAATACATTATCTGTCAAAAAAAGATTTCATTTTTTTTTTTTTCATTCCAGGATTATAGACTTTCAAGGAACATATCTTTCGATTTCAACAACTGTGCATTTTCTTTAAATTAATCACCCTCTCAACTTTACTTTCTTGCCATATTGCAGATAGAAGTAATTAAGTCGAACAAAGTACCTTAGCTCAATTAGCCAACCAAGCCAACCTCTGAGTATCCCCCAGGTGAATATCCTGTCGGAAAGGAATGATAAATGACCTGCACTGGACCACTAACCAAAGGATAGCATGTTAGTATGTTCAACACATCATATGAGTCACAACACACAAACATAGCAGTGGCCATGTTTAACACAGTCACTCACAACACAACATAACACAACACAACACAAACAAAAAGTAATGGCCGGAGGGAGGGAGGCTGTTTGTTGGGCTGTTGAGCATACCTGACCCTGCAGAGTTTGGGCTCTGGTTGGTGGCTAGCAGTGTGATGAAGTCCTGGCAGGTGTTGGGCTGCAACAGTGGGCTGTCGTCCAGACAGAGGTCAATGATGAGGGCCACCGCCTTCTCACAGTACATATCATGGTCCTCTCTCTCCTCCGCAGAACTCATTCTCCTCTGTGAGCCTGAGTCCCACACAGTCTTTAGCTCTCATCCAGGACTTGAGAAGTAAAGTGGGGGAAAAGCTAAGGCAGAAGAGTGATGGTGATGGTGATGGTGCTGCATGAAAAATAGATGCAACTTCCCGCTCTCCTCTTATTCTTGCTCTCTCTTTGCCTCTCAGGCTCCTGGAGCCAGTCAGTGTCAGTATGTGTGTCTTTGTGTGTGTCTGTGTGTGCGTAAAAGAGAGTGTGTGGGAGGGGTCTTAATGAAGCAGTGGGACCCCCCAGGTATTCCCAGAGCAGGAGTGTTGCATCATACCATATGCATGCTGAGAAAGGAAGAAAGAGAGAGGGCTGACCCTCACATGTGTGCTCTCTCTCTCTCTCTCTCTCTCTCTCTCTCTCTCTCTCTCTCTCTCTCTCTCTCTCTCTCTCTCTCTCTCTCTCTCTCTCTCTCTCTCTCTCTCTCTCTCTCTCTCTCTCTCTCTCTCATAGCATGTGGTAGGATACAGTATGAATATAAAGGAGCGATCGCTCTAGCTCTCCTCCTCTTTTTGTCTCTAGAGGTCTTTCCACAGACTGTGCGTGTATTTTTCTTATGCTCATGGGTACATAAATGTGCAGTATGTAGAAGACTGTACATATTACTGTCATGTTACTGTAAATAGGGATGGGATTTACTGCATTTCATCAATTGAACTCAAATACTGTTCCCACTTTACATGTCTGCTGCATTTTTAATCATTCAGGTGTGACGTGTATGCAAATTAGTTCTCAGTTATTCCAAATAAGGTGTTAATGGTGATAAGGTGAAAGTATTTCAGTGTGAGAAAAAAATGAATATGAAAATGCCAAAAAATGCATACACATGCAATAAATTAACAAATTAATTAAGTTTGTGCTGCTTTATTAGCTAATCCATTTATTTCAAAAACAGATAATGATATCAAATACAGCTGCTAACCCACTAATACTGCACCATGCAATTGATATGATACAATGTGAAAGCAAAGAGAGAGAGAGAAAGAGAGCAAGAGAGTGTCTAGAAGGAGAAATAGAGAGAGAGAGATGAGATGCTCCAGTCCCAGAGGTCAGATTTACAGTATTCCTTATCTGAGCCAGGATTACAAAAATCGGAGTCCAGATTAGGAATATATTGATTTATCGGCAACTACCGCAAAGATGATCGCCAGCACTCAGCAAAACATGCCCTCTGACATGGTAAAGTCACTTTACATATACTGTATGTGCTTTCATTCTTCTATTCAATAGTATTGTTAATGGAATACTGTACATAGGGAGCATCCATTGTTGAAAAGTCATACAGGGAAACTGATTTCTTCAGAAGAAGTTCTAAAGTCTGTTATGAGTGTCATGCCTTATGTTTCTCGGGTTAAAGTCACATTTCCGCTTGAATCTGTCTCCAAAGGTATGCACGCTGTCCATGTGCATAGATCTATAGGCAACCATAATGAATTTAAGTATCTATGTGCTGTTGTTCCTTTTTTGCTCTCATAGATACTGTTGTGCTGTTGACCTTTACTTGTTGGCCAGCTTTTGCATTTCTGGCATACAAAAAATGTTCTTACATGTTTCTTAGCAACTCTAGACTACTACATGCTGCAGAAAAAAGTTTTATTTCAAGAGAAAGTCGCAAACTATCTTATTTGTTCGTTTTTTTGCTCATTTTAGTTATCATTAATGTTGTTCTCCTCTTTAAATCTCTCCTCCTCCATCTCTGTAGCATATTGCTGTGTTTTAATTAGCGAGAATGACTGTAGCTTAAATCAGCACAGTGGGATCTGATAGGCTATGTCAGTCCTTCCTTATCTACTCTGACTGCTATTATACAATGCACAATTCTGAGATTATTATGCAGGGTGTCAGGGTTATCCAGTGAAGCGTTTGAATCACATTAATTGACATGGATGCGATACTCAACAGTGATTACATTTTTACTATACTTAATGAAGTGTCACTGATTTGTTCAAGTTCTTGATGACATGTGTCGTCTATGGTGCTAATGACACAATGAAACCAACTCCCTCTTTTCTTCACTTTATTTTGTAACTCAACCTACTTACGTCTGAAGTTATAACCTAAGAACTGTAGTGTGTGTGTTTGTGTGTGCGTGTGCATGTGCATACCGGTATGTGTGTTTTTTCCATCAGAATGGTGTGGCTTACCATGGTCCTCCACGTAACTGGAGAGGCATTGGGATAGCTTTGATGGTGATCCTGATGATCATATCACTGGTCATCCTGTCTATCATCATGCTCACTCCTGGTAAGAGGAAAACAAGCTAGGCTCAGAGGCAGATGAGACTACAGTCTCTGGGTCTCTCAATACCCCCACTAGCATAGGCCTACTACTTAATACTACCAGTCCCAAGCCAAATCAGTCGGGTTTAGTCTGCTATATATTTAGCCTTACATTGAAATGCTTTACTATTTGCTTTTCAAGACAACCAGTAGAATGAAAAACTATTTGACATAAAAAGTTACATTCATGAGTTTTATTCACTTTTGCCACTACAAAAATGAGATTCACCAAACAAAAACCTGATAAAAAAAAGGTTTTCATAAGAGTAATGTAATTACAGGAAATGTTGGCTCAATGGGAAATTAATATTCAAAAAGTCTTGTTCAATTTGTGTTCAATTTGGAGTTTGTGAGAGCAACTACATGAGTCTATTACAGTATTAAATACGCAATTTCCTGGGTGAAAACTGATGAAATTGACCGGTATATCCACAAAACATCACCCATGGTCTTATACTCATCTCTGTGATCTGTCTGTCAGTGTATTGGGACTGATCGAAATATTGGGACTTATTGTTAAAATGGAGCAATACATTTGGCATGCATTATGCAGTATGCAATATTTATTTGTATTCATTTTGGCATGAATCTGCTTCCACATCAGAGTGGTATACTGTAGTACTAGGGCCATTTGTACCATTTCCTCCATTTGGCCCTTTCTTCCTGCTACTCATCCCTCTCTGTCTTCATCTTTGTTGCAGATGATTCTCTTCATTCTCTTCTTCTCCAGCGCTCCCGTCTTACTCTGGAGGACCTGGACAAAGACGATTTCAAAGTTCATGATGCCCATGTGACCTGGCTCAACGGTGAGGAAAGCCAGGCTTCCATGGCACAGATTTCATTTACAAAACATGCATGTCAAGCCTTAAATGATTGATATACTTTTTGACAGGCTGCCCGCCTTGTGTAGTATACTGTACACCCTGTGGCTTCACTGTAACTTGACATGATTTACGGAGCATTCTGACTGTATCTCAAATGGCACCCTATTCCCTATATAGTATACTACTTTTGACCAGGGCCGATATTGTAGTGTGGTAAAGATTGATCATATAGGCTATATCATATATACTGTACCTCACATGCAATCCATAATAAGACTATGCAATTAGCCTATTAAAATGTTTACCTAACTCCATAATGACAATTTATCAATATGCAAGAGACTACAGTTGAGTTACAGGAATTGGAAGGTCAAGAAAGTTCTGTGAATGGAATTCTAAATCCAAGTGTACTTTATTAACATTGTAAAATAAATGGATTCACATACAAGGCATAAGCTTAATTTACAAAGCATGAAAAAGTATTACAAGGCATTATCCTAGACATGATCAGAGAGGGAGAGAGAGAGAGAGAGAGAGAGAAAGAGCGAGAGAGAGACAGAGAGTGTATTTTTTTAAATTTAACTAGGCAAGTCAGTTAAGAACAAATTCTTATTTACAATAACGGCCTACTTCGGCCAAACCCGGACAACGCTGAGCAATTGTGCGCCGCCCTATGGGACTCCCATTCACGGCCGGATGTGATACAGCCTGGATTCGAACCAGAGACTGTAGTGACGCCTCTTCATATCAAATCAAATTGTATTTGTCACATGCGCAAATACAACATGTCTACACATGTAGACCTTACAGTGAAATGCTTACTTGCAAGCCCTTAACCAACAATGCAGTTTTAAGAAAATACCTAAAAAAAAGAAACAAATAAAAGTAACAAATAATTAAAGAGCAGCAGTAAAATAACAATAGCGAAGCTATATACAGGGGATACCGGTACAGACTCAATGTGCAGGGGTAGTGGTTAGTCGAGGTAGTTGAGGTAATATGTACACGTAGGTAGAGTTATTAAAGTGACTATGCATAGATAATAACAGAGAGTGGCAGCAGCATAGAAAGGGGGTGGGGGGGCAATGCAAATAGTCTGGGTAGCCATTTGATTAGATGTTCAGGAGTCTTATCGCTTGGGGGTAGAAGCTGTTTAGAAGCCTCTTGGACCTAGACTTGGCGCTTGCCATGCGGTAGTAGAGACAACAGTCTATGACTAGGGTGACTGGAGTCTTTGACAATTTTTAGGGCCTTCCTCTGACACCCCCTGGTATGGAGGTCCTGGATGGAAGAAAGCTTGGCCCAGGTGATGTACTGGGCAGTACGCACTACCCTTTGTAGTGCCTTGCGGTCGGAGGCCGAGCAGTTGCCATACCAGGCAGTGATGCAACCAGTCAGGATGCTCTCAATGGTGAAGCTGTAGAACCTTTTGAGGATCTGAGGACCCATGCCAAATCTTTTCAGTCTCCTGAGGGGGAATATGTTTTGTTGTGCCC
Source organism: Salvelinus alpinus (assembly GCF_045679555.1). Lineage (NCBI taxonomy): Eukaryota > Metazoa > Chordata > Actinopteri > Salmoniformes > Salmonidae > Salvelinus > Salvelinus alpinus. The sequence continues at coordinate 41,443,027 of NC_092087.1, forward strand.
TCTTCACAACTGTCTTGGTGTGCTTATACCATGTTAGTTTGTTGGTGATGTGGACGCCAAGGAACTTGATGCTGTCAACCTGCTCCACTACAGCCCTGTCGATGAGAATGGGGGCGTGCTTGGTCCTTCTTTTCCTGTAGTTCACAATAATCTCTTTTGTCTTGATCACATTGAGGGAGAGGTTGTTGTCCTTGCACCACACGGTCAGGTCTCTGACCTCCTCCTTATAGGCTGTCTCGTCTTTATCGGTGATCAGGCCTACCACTGTTGTGTCATCAGCAAACTTAATGATGGTGTTGGTGTCATGCCTGGCCGTGCAGTCCAGAGTGAACAGAAAGTCCAGGAGGGGACTGAGCACACACCTCTGAGGGGCCCCACGTGTTGAGGATCAGCATGGCGGATGTGTTGTTACCTACCCTTACCACTTGGGGGTGGCCCATCAGGAAGTCCAGGATCCAGTTGCAGAGGGAGATGTTTAGTCCCAGGGTCCTTTGCTTAGTGAGGAGCTTTGAGGGCACAGTGCTGTTGAACACTGAGCTGTAGTCAATGAATAGCATTCTCACATACAGTTGAAGTCGGAAGTTTACATGAACTCAATTAGTATTTGGTAGCATTGTCTTTAAATTGTTTAACTTGGGTCAAATGTTTCGGGTAGCCTTCCACAAGCTTCCCACAATAAGTTGGGTGAATTTTGGCCCATTCCTCATAACAGAGCTGGTGTAACTGAGTCAGGTTTGTAGGCCTCCTTGCTCGCACACACTTATTCAGTTCTGCCCACAAATTTTCTATAGGATTGAGGTCAGGGGGTTTGTGATGGCCACTCCAATACCTTGACTTCGTTGTCCTTAAGCCATTTTGCCACAACTTTGGAAGTATGCTTGGGGTCATTGTCCATTTGGAAGACCCATTTGCGACCAAGCTTTAACTTCCTGACTGATGACTTGAGATGTTGTTTCAATATATCCAAATAATTTTCCTACCTCATGATGCCATCTATTTTGTGAAGTGCACCAGTGCCTCCTGCAGCAAAGCACCCCCACAACATGATGCTGCCACCCCCGTGCTTCACGGTTGGGATGGTGTTCTTCGGCTTGCAAGGCTCCCCTTTCTCCTCCAAACATAACGATGGTCATTATGGCCAAACCGTTCTATTTGTTTCATGAGACCAGAGGACATTTCTCCAAAAAGTACGATCTTTGTCCCTATGTGCAGTTGCAAACCGTAGTCTGACTTGATTATGGCGGTTTTGGAGCAGTGACTTCTTCCTTGCTGAGCGGCCTTTCAGGTGATGTCGATATAGGAATCGTTTTACTGTGGATATAGACAGTTTTGTACCCGTTAACTCCAGCATCTTCACAAGGTCCTTGGCTGCTGTTCTGGGATTGATTTGCACATTTCGCACCAAAGTACGTTCATCTCTAGGAGTCCTTCCTGAGCGGTATGATGGCTGCGTGGTCCCATGGTGTTTATACTTGCGTACTATTGTTTGTACAGATTAATGTGGTACCTTCAGGCGTTTGGAAATTGCTCCCAAGGATGAACCAGACCTGTAGAGGTCTACAATTTTTTTCTGAGGTCTTGGCTGATTTCTTTAGATTTTCTCATGATGTCAAGCAAAGAGGCACTGAGTTTGAAGGTAGGCCTTGAAATACATTCACAAGTACACCTCCAATTGACTCAAATAATGTAAATTAGCCTACCAGAAGCTTCTAAAGCCATGACATACTTTTCTGAAAATTTCCAAGCTGTTTAAAGGCACAGTCAACTTAGTGTATGTAAACTTCTGACCCACTGGAATTGTGATACAGTGAATTATAAGTGAAATAATCTGTCTGTAAACAATTGTTGGAAAAATTACTTGTGTCATACACAAAGTAGATGTCCTAACCGACTTGCCAAAACTAGTTTGTTAACAAGAAATTTGTGGAGTGGTTGAAAATTGAGTTTTAATGACTCCAACCTAAGTGTATGTAAACTTCCGACTTCAACTGTAGGTGTTCCTTTTGTCCAGGTGTGAAAGGGCAGTGTGGAGTGCAATAGAGATTGCATCATCTGTGGATCTGGTTGGGGCGGTATGCAAATTGGAGTGGGTCTCGCGTTTCTGGGATAAAGGTGTTGATGTGAGCCATGACCAGCCTTTCAAAGCACTTCATGGCTACAGACGTGAGTGCTACGGGTTGGTAGTCATTTCGGCAGGTTACCTTAGTGTTCTTGGGCAAAGGGACTATGGTGGTGTGCTTGAAACATGTTGGTATTACAGACTCAGACAGGGAGAGGTTGAAAATGTCAGTGAAGACACTTGCCAGTTGGTCAGCGCATGCTCGGAGTACACGTCCTGGTAATCCATCTGGCCCTGAGGCCTTGTGAATGTTGACCTGTTTAAAGGTCTTGCTCTCTGCAGCCGATGTAAGTGTTATTACACGGTCGTCCGGAACTGCTGATACTCTCAATCATGTTTCAGTGTTACTTGCCTCAAAGAAGTAATTTAGCTCGTCTGGTAGGCTCGTGTCACTGGGCAGCTCTCGGCTGTGCTTCCCTTTGTAGTCTGTAACAGTTTGCAAGCCCTGCCACGTCCGACGAGCGTCAGAGCCGGTGTAGTACAATTCGATCTTAGTCCTGTATTGACGCTTTGACTATTTGATGGTTCATCGGAGGGCATAGCGGGATTTCTTATAAGCTCCCGGGTTAGAGTCCCGCACCTTGAAAGCGGCAGCTCTACCCTTTAGCTCAGTGTGAATGATGCCTGTAATCCATGGCTTCTGGTTGGGGTATGTACGTACAGTCACTGTGGGGATGACGTCACAGATGTGCTTATTGATGAAGCCAGTGACTGATGTGGTGTACTCCTCAATGCCATCGGAAGAATCCGGGAACATATTCCAGTCTGTGCTAGCAAAACAGTCCTGTAGCTTAGCATCTGCTTCATCTGACCACTTTTTTATTGACCGAGTCACTGCTGCTTCATGCTTTAATTTTTACTTGTAAGCAGGAATTGGGAGGATATAATTATGGTCAGATTTGCTAAATGGAGGGCGAGGGAGAGATTTGTACGCGTCTCTGTGTGTTGAGTAATGGTGGTCTAGAGTTTTTTTCCCTCTGGTTGCACATTTAACATGCTGATAGAAATGAGGTAAAACGGATTTAAGTTTCCCTGCATTAAATTCCCCGGCCACTAGGAGTGCCACCTCTGGATGAGTGTTTTCCTGTTTGTTTATGCCAGCATCGGTCTGTGATGGTATGTAAGACAGCTACGAAAAATACAGGGTACATAGTGTAGTCTACAGCTTATGATGAGATACTCTACCTCAGGTGAGCAAAACCTCAAGACTTCCTTAGATATCGTTCACCAGCTATTGTTTACAAATATACAAAGACCGCCACCCCTTGTCTTACCAGAGGCTGCTGTTCTATTCTGCCGATAGAGTGTATAACCCGCCAGCTGTATGTTATTCCTGTCGTCGTTTAGCCACGACTCTGTGAAACATAAGATATTACAGTTTTTAATGTCCCGTTGGTAGGATATACGTGCTTTTAGTTTGTTCCATTTATTTTCCAGCGATTGTACGTTGGCTAATAGTACGGATGGCAAAGGCAGATTAGCCACTCGTCGCTTGATCATCACAAGGCACCCCAATCTCCTTCCACGAAATCTCTGTCTCCTTCTCCTGTGAATGACGGGGATGAGGGCCTGTTCGGGTGTCTGGAGTAAATCTCTCTCGTCCGACTCATTAAAGAAAAATGATTTGTCCAATTCAAGGTGTGTAATCGCTGTTCTGATGTCCAGAAGCTCTTTTCGGTCATAAGAGATGGTAGCAGCAACATTATGTACAAAATAAGTTACAAACAATGCGAAAAAACAAACAAAATAGCATGGTTGGTTAAGAGCCAATAAAACGGCAGCCATCCTCTCCGGCGCCATTATTCTCATCTCAATACATCCTCTTGCACTGAGATGCAGTGCCTTAGACCGCTGCGCCACTCGGGAGCCCTTATCTCACCAGCGCAGGTCAGGGACAAAGAAGAGAAAGAGACAATGAATCTAAGACCCTTTTATAAGAGTTGTATGGATTCAACATCTGAGTTATTGACTAATAGCATTGCTGTTGAGTTAACGCCCAATCAGATATCAGACATACAGGATGTAAAGACAACTGAACTGTGACAAAACGGGGGTTGGAGAGATAATGCAGCATTCCTAAGACAACACAAAGGAAATCCTTGCAAACAGTGTAAAGAGTCACTTTGGGGCTGCCCTGCAATATTGCTCTGGTCAAAAGTAGTGCAGTATGTAGGGCATAGGGTACCAATTGGGACACTTCATGCTGCTGTTGACATGCAGAGCACAGCACAGCTCATCAAGTCAACACAAATCATGAAACTGTCCTCAGGTTTGTTGTAGGGGACAACGTTACAATGTGAGAGAAGCTCAGTATATGTTTTATGGAATGTACTCTTGTAATTAATCCATGTTGATGTTGACTGTTCTGCATCGTAGCTGCACTCTAGGGAATCAAATAACCCCCCCCCCCCCCAAAGGGACTGACTATATTTCTGCCTCAAGGACCCCCTACTACCTGTTCAATAATGGCCCAATCCTGACCCTAGTTAAGCGCCCTCAAATGGAACATAATTCCCTTTTTATGCACTTTTCTCTATATGCATATTCCCGAACTTGAACTTAAGCATGAGAATTGTGTGCTATTCACCTGTTATTAGTTTTGGGTAGAGATCGAATAAATGAAGGTGTCGCAGAGGTGTCTACAGATACCCGTATTCTGACATTGACTTAATTCCCTTATAATTTCACCACCTTTACACGCCAGGATACCATGAATAAGGTCTAGCGAACCTACCAGTTCCAAATAGAAAAAGCATCTACTTTATTTTTCTGAAATAACACCATTCTCTGTAATTTACAACTCTATAAGAGTGATTGATAAGAGCTAGGTAAATGAGTAATCCATTTGGATAAGGGAATTGTAAATATAAATTACACTTGTTTTGGATATATTTGACCTTATAATCGCTAGAGACAAATGTGAAACCAGTCATATGGCAGCAAACTGAAGCATATCAACATATCAACTTTCCCACAGTAATGTTTATGAAATGCTGTGCCATTATGCAGAATTTAAATTGTACTGCCTTTTAACTTGCAGGGATGGGCACTCTCAAATGTCCCAAACTATCAGAACTCAGGATAAGACCCAGATGCAGACAGCTAGAGGCACATATGTTTCTTGACCCAAACAGGGGGCAGGCAAGAGACAGATCAAAGGCAGGCAGAGGTGTGTAATCCAGGGCAGAGTCAATAAGGTACCGAACAGCAGGCAGGCTCAGGGTCAGGACAGGCAGAGGTTCGTAAACAGGTCAGAGTCAGACAGGTACAGAATGGCAGACAGGCTCGGGGTCAAGGCAGGCAGAATGGTCAGAACCGGGGAAACTAGGAAACAGAACTTGAGAAAGCAGGGAGATGGGAAAACACGCTGGTAAGACCTGACAAGACAAACTGGCAAAAGACAAACAGAGAACACAGGTATAAATACACTGGGGATAATGAGGAAGATGGGCGACACCTGGAGGGGGGTGGAGACAAGCACAAAGACAGGTGAAACAGATCAGGGTGTGACACAAACTTTCTTTGTCTCCTATTTCTATCATTTTGTTTATCTTCATGTGCTTCTTCTGAAAACACCGTCAAAGCCATGTGGTTGTTGCTGACGATCATTAGTAACAGTTGACAATATAAACAAAAGACATGTAGCCTAATTAAATCATTTTTCATTTTTATTTCACCTTTATTTAACCAGGTAGGCCAGTTGTGAACAAGTTCTCATTTACAACTGCGACCTGGCCAAGATAAAGCAAAGCAGTGCGACAAAAACAACAACACAGAGTTACACATGGGATAAACAAACATACAGTCAATAACACAATAGAAAAAAGTGTATATACAGTGTGTGCAAATGGCGTGAGGAGGTAAGGCAATAAATAGGCCATAGTAGTGAAGTAATTACAATTTAGCAAATTAACACTGGAGTGATAGATGTGCAGATGATGATGTGCAAGTAGAAATACTGGTGTGCAAAAGAGCAAAAAAGTAAATAAAAACAATATGGGGATGAGGTAGGTAGATTGGATGGGCCATTTACAGGTGGGCTGTGTACAGCTGCAGCGATCGGTAAGCTGCTCAGATAGCTGATGCTTAAAGTTAGTGAGGGAGATATAAGTCTTCAACTTCAGCGATTTTTGTAATTCGTTCCAGTCATTGGCAGCAGAGAACTGGAAGGAAAGGCAGCCAAAGGAGGTGTTGGCTTTGGGGATGACCAGTGAAATATACCTTCTGGAGCGCTTGCTACGGGTGGATGTTGCTATGGTGACCAGTGAGCTGAGATAAGGCGGGGCTTTACCTAGCAAAGACTTATAGATGACCTGGAGCCAGTTGGTCTGGCGACGAATATGTAGCGAGGGCCAGCCGATGAGAGCATACAGGGCACAGTGGTGGGTGCTATATGGGGCTTTGGTGACAAAATGGATGGTACTGTGATAGACTGCATCCAGTTTGCTGAGTAGAGTGTTGGAGGCTATTTTGTAAATGACATCGCCAAAGTCGAAGATCGGTAGAATAGTCAGTTTTACGAGGGTATGTTTGGCAGCGTGAGTGAAGGAGGCTTTGTTGCAAAATAGGAAGCCGATTCTAGATGTAATTTTGGATTGGAGATGTTTAATATGAGTCTGGAAGTAGCTGCGGGAGGTGCGGAGCTGTTGGCCGGGGTTGGGGTAGCCAGGAGGAAAGCATGGCCAACCGTAGAGAAATGCTTATTGAAATTCTCGATTATCGTGGATTTATCGGTGGTGACAGTGTTTCATAGCCTCAGTGCAGTGGGCAGCTGGGAGGAGGTGCTCTTATTCTCCATGGACTTTACAGTGTCCCAAAACGTTTTGGAGTTAGAGCTACAGGATGCATATTTCTGTTTGAAAAAGCTAGCCTTTGCTTTCCTACCTGACTGCGTGTATTGGTTCCTGACTTCCCTGAAGAGTTGCATATCGCGGGGACTATTCGATGCTAGTGCAGTCCGCCACAGGATGTTTTAGTGCTGGTCAAGGGCAGTCAGGTCTGGAGTTGACCATGGGCTATATCTGTTCTTAGTTCTAAATTTTTTGAAAGGGGCATGCTTATTTAAGATGGTGAGGAAAGCACTTTTAAAGAACGACCAGGCATCCTCTACTGACGGGATGAGGTCAATATCCTTCCAGGATACCCGGGCCAGGTCGATTAGAAAGGCTTGCTCGCAGAAGTGAAGAAGAAGAAGTCTTTGCTAGGGACATTCCTGAAAGAAGCTAGCTAGCTAACAAGGAGTGTCTAGTTGGCAGAAGAGAAGAAGGGACAAAGAAGGGACAAAGTGGGACAAAATAAGGACAGAAGAAAAGGGAAAGGGGACATTAAGGTGAAGCAGTCCTCTAAAGACACAAAAGACAATAATACAAGAAACAACACTTCTATTGCCTCTCCCTCTACGATACGCACTTCCGGTTTGGTTTGGAGCGAGTAGTTGCATTCCGCTTTGCTCCACAGGTAGTATTACAGGTAGTATTACATTTCATTTCATTACAGTACAACAGTTTGATTTGTTTGATCTTAGCTGGCTACATAGCCGTCTTTGTATCCAAGATAATTGTGTAGTCTAGAGTAATTGTCGAGGTTACCTAGCCAGTTAGAGGTTACCTAGCCAGCTACACTTTCAAACAAAGTCAACAACGCAGCCACTGCTAGCTAGCCTATTTCACCAGCCAGCAGTACTATATCATTTTAGTCAATAAGATTTTTTGCAACGTAAGCTTAACTTTCTGAACATTCGAGACGTATAGTCCACTTGTCATTCCAATCTCCTTTGCATTAGCGTAGCCTCTTCTGTAGCCTGTCAACTATGTGTCTGTCTATCCCTGTTCTCTCCTCTCTGCACAGACCATACAAACGCTTCACACCGCGTGGCCGCTGCTACTCTAACCTGGTGGTCCCAGCGCGCACGACCCACGTGGAGTTCCAGGTCTCAGGCAGCCTCTGGAACTGCCGATCTGCGGCCAACAAGGCAGAGTTCATCTCAGCCTATGCTTCCCTCCAGTCCCTCGACTTCTTGGCACTGACGGAAACATGGATTACCACTGATAACACTGCTACTCCTACTGCTCTCTCCTCGTCTGCCCACGTGTTCTCGCACACCCCGAGAGCTTCTGGTCAGCGGGGTGGTGGCACTGGGATCCTCATCTCTCCCAAGTGGACATTCTCTCTTTCTCCCCTGACCCATCTGTCTATCGCCTCCTTTGAATTCCATGCTGTCACAGTTACCAGCCCTTTCAAGCTTAACATCCTTATCATTTATCGCCCTCCAGGTTCCCTTGGAGAGTTCATCAATGAGCTTGACGCCCTGATAAGTTCCTTTCCTGAGGATGGCTCACCTCTCACAGTTCTGGGTGACTTTAACCTCCCCACGTCTACCTTTGACTCATTCCTCTCTGCCTCCTTCTTTCCACTCCTCTCCTCTTTTGACCTCACCCTCTCACCTTCCCCCCCTACTCACAAGGCAGGCAATACGCTTGACCTCATCTTTACTAGATGCTGTTCTTCCACTAATCTCATTGCAACTCCCCTCCAAGTCTCCGACCACTACCTTGTATCCTTTTCCCTCTCGCTCTCATCCAACACTTCCCACACTGCCCCTACTCGGATGGTATCGCGCCGTCCCAACCTTCGCTCTCTCTCCCCCGCTACTCTCTCCTCTTCCATCCTATCATCTCTTCCCTCTGCTCAAACCTTCTCCAACCTATCTCCTGATTCTGCCTCCTCAACCCTCCTCTCCTCCCTTTCTGCATCCTTTGACTCTCTATGTCCCCTATCCTCCAGGCCGGCTCGGTCCTCCCCTCCTGCTCCGTGGCTCGACGACTCATTGCGAGCTCACAGAACAGGGCTCCGGGCAGCCGAGCGGAAATGGAGGAAAACTCGCCTCCCTGCGGACCTGGCATCCTTTCACTCCCTCCTCTCTACATTCTCCTCTTCTGTCTCTGCTGCTAAAGCCAATTTCTACCACTCTAAATTCCAAGCATCTGCCTCTAACCCTAGGAAGCTCTTTGCCACCTTCTCCTCCCTCCTGAATCCTCCTCCCCCTCCTCCCCCCTCCTCCCTCTCTGCTGATGACTTCGTCAACCATTTTGAAAAGAAGGTCGACGACATCCGATCCTCGTTTGCTAAGTCAAACGACACCGCTGGTTCTGCTCACACTGCCCTACCCTGTGCTTTGACCTCTTTCTCCCCTCTCTCTCCAGATGAAATCTCGCGTCTTGTGACGGCCGGCCGCCCAACAACCTGCCCGCTTGACCCTATCCCCTCCTCTCTTCTCCAGACCATTTCCGGAGACCTTCTCCCTTACCTCACCTCGCTCATCAACTCATCCTTGACCGCTGGCTACGTCCCTTCCGTCTTCAAGAGAGCGAGAGTTGCACCCCTTCTGAAAAAACCTACACTCGATCCCTCCGATGTCAACAACTACAGACCAGTATCCCTTCTTTCTTTTCTCTCCAAAACTCTTGAACGTGCCGTCCTTGGCCAGCTCTCCTGCTATCTCTCTCAGAATGACCTTCTTGATCCAAATCAGTCAGGTTTCAAGACTAGTCATTCAACTGAGACTGCTCTTCTCTGTGTCACGGAGGCGCTCCGCACTGCTAAAGCTAACTCTCTCTCCTCTGCTCTCATCCTTCTAGACCTATCGGCTGCCTTTGATATTGTGAACCATCAGATCCTCCTCTCCACCCTCTCCGAGCTGGGCATCTCCGGCGCGGCCCACGCTTGGATTGCGTCCTACCTGACAGGTCGCTCCTACCAGGTGGCGTGGCGAGAATCTGTCTCCGCACCACGTGCTCTCACCACTGGTGTCCCCCAGGGCTCTGTTCTAGGCCCTCTCCTATTCTCGCTATACACCAAGTCACTTGGCTCTGTCATATCCTCACATGGTCTCTCCTATCATTGCTATGCAGACGACACACAATTAATCTTCTCCTTTCCCCCCTCTGATAACCAGGTGGTGAATCGCATCTCTGCATGTCTGGCAGACATATCAGTGTGGATGACGGATCACCACCTCAAGCTGAACCTCGGCAAGACGGAGCTGCTCTTCCTCCCGGGGAAGGACTGCCCGTTCCATGATCTCGCCATCACGGTTGACAACTCCATTGTGTCCTCCTCCCAGAGTGCTAAGAACCTTGGCGTGATCCTGGACAACACCCTGTCGTTCTCAACTAACATCAAGGCGGTGACCCGTTCCTGTAGGTTCATGCTCTACAACATTCGCAGAGTACGACCCTGCCTCACGCAGGAAGCGGCGCAGGTCCTAATCCAGGCACTTGTCATCTCCCGTCTGGATTACTGCAACTCGCTGTTGGCTGGGCTCCCTGCCTGTGCCATTAAACCCCTACAACTCATCCAGAACGCCGCAGCCCGTCTGGTGTTCAACTTTCCCAAGTTCTCTCACGTCACCCCGCTCCTCCGCTCTCTCCACTGGCTTCCAGTTGAAGCTCGCATCCGCTACAAGACCATGGTGCTTGCCTACGGAGCTGTGAGGGGAACGGCACCTCCGTACCTTCAGGCTCTGATCAGGCCCTACACCCAAACAAGGGCACTGCGTTCATCCACCTCTGGCCTGCTCGCCTCCCTACCTCTGAGGAAGTACAGTTCCCGCTCAGCCCAGTCAAAACTGTTCGCTGCTCTGGCACCCCAATGGTGGAACAAACTCCCTCACGACGCCAGGTCAGCGGAGTCAATCACCACCTTCCGGAGACACCTGAAACCCCACCTCTTTAAGGAATACCTAGGATAGGATAAAGTAATCCTTCTAACCCCCCCCCCCTTAAAAGAGTTAGATGCACTATTGTAAAGTGGTTGTTCCACTGGATATCATAAGGTGAATGCACCAATTTGTAAGTCGCTCTGGATAAGAGCGTCTGCTAAATGACTTAAATGTAATGTAAATGTAAGTGTTTTAGGGAACGTTTGGCAGTGATGAGGGGTGGTCGTTTGACCGCTGACCCATAGCGGATGCAAGCAATGAGGCAGTGATCGCTGAGATCCTGATTGAAAACAGCAGAGGTGTATTTGGAGGGCGAGTTAGTTAGGATGATATCTATGAGGGTGCCCATGTTTACGGATTTAGGGTTGTACCTGGTGGGTTCCTTAATAATTTGTGTGAGATTGAGGGCATCCATTATGGAGCGGAGCGCAGATCAAGCCATAACAGTTTCACCAGATGCATGGCGCAATACTTGGCTGTGTCATCACACAGTTTAATGGTTAGTGCAGGCAGTAGACAAGGATATAGCCTACTATTGTACACTATTCTCCCTATTATAATCCTATGTACACTAATCTTCCAACATTACAATGGAAGAATGTGGCAATCAGAATGAATCAAACCACCATTTTCTTTCATGCGTAAAGGCTCTCCAAAACCTTTTTTTTAAATTCATAAATACTTTCCTAACCCTAAATAATCTACAAGATCAGAGTATTTTAAAATCTACCAATTGCTGCTGAAACAAAGACAGATATGCAGATATTTAGATGGCTTTCTTTCATTTATCCCTAGTATTCTGAAGCCGTTCTCTCGATATAGTCTTCTGAGTCTGTCGACAGAATTCGAACTGAAACGTACACTGTATTTATAGGGTTGGCTTAAGATAAATATACTGAAAACCCTATTGAATGAAAACTCCACAAGAAAATCTGTCGGCCTGCAAGTGGGAGGGTTTTCAGCGGTTCCCCCTCCTGCAAAGCCTGTTACACACCTTCATAAGGTAAGTTTGAATACCAACTACTGAGAAGTGCGTAGGAAAGGCGTACGTAAGAAAGGTGTAATTTCCTAAATTGGAATTATTAGAACAGTTTCCAATCCCTAACATAACCATCTGAGGCATTGATGAAAGGTTGCTCATTGAATTAAGAAATCTATTAACAAAATACACATATGTATGTCACATACAGTACATGTACAATACATGTATATTTTACATAAATCCAATGGCCTCTATACTACATTACACTTTGCAGTTTATTCGTTTAGCAGACACTCTCTTTACTTTAGGAGAATCAGGACGGTTTCCGGATTAAACGTCATTCTCAATGGAAAGTCTCAATCCAAAGTGTTTTTTTTTGTCCACGACTAGGCTTAATCTGGGTCTGGGAAACCAGTCCTTCATGTTTCAACAACAACTCTGTCTTCTTTCTATTTGCCAGTCTCACCACTGCATGGCTTCTACTCTAACTCCCCTCTGTAGATGATGAGGTGGCCTTTCGCACCAGGGAAGGGCACATCCTGAAACACAGCCTGAGTGAGAACCTCACCATCTCTCTGCTGGGCGGCAGCATCCTAGTGAGTACAGACGGAACAAACAAAACTCTGCTCCAAGGTGGTTGATTGACAGACTGATAGATCTTTAGCATACATATCCATACCCCCAGTCTCCCACAGGTGTCAACTTGTATTTGAGAAATAATCACTCCTCCCACTGCAGTTTTTATTTGCATTTTGATATATTTGTTTCTGTTTTACAAGAATCTGAATGACACAAAGTTTCAAGTGTCACCAGACCAGAAGTATATTCTGCTGGCCTACAACTTGCATCTGGTAGGTAATGTTTAACAGTCAGTGTATCTATTGAGGAATATTTCAAGACAAAACTGGCAACTTACTGCTGATTTGTATCCATAACTCCACCCCCGTTTAAATAGACTGATTTAATTCTGCTCTAAGCAACATCTTTCATCTTTTAACAGGATATTTTAATTAAGATGGAACTAAGCTAAGATTATCGAGAGAAAACAAACAAATCAGAACACTGTTATGCTCCCAAAGGGCTTGTTTTATCCAATTCAGAATCTGGCACAGTTTCTCTTTTGGGATGGGCATTTATTGTTCTTAAAGACTTGGAAATGCCTCAATGCAAAGCATATAAAATATGTTGCAGCACCAGCAGCTATGTAACTGAGTTATCATTCTATCCATGGTAACTATTATTGGAAAATATTTGGACTGTGTCGTCATTTTAGGCAAGTTCTTTACTGTTGATTTGATTATATTCCTCTCCTCTGCCCTTGATAGGTGTTCTCAAAATCATTTTCAGCTTCCTATGTCATTTACAGTGTGGGGACAGGGTAAGTATTATTGATAGCATGATAATGTATTCCTATATTGTGCAATCAATCCAAACCAACACATCCAAATGAAATATGATGCATAACAGGTCATCTGGTAATTGAACAGTTTACTTCAGCCAATACCATGAATAAAAAAAAACTTGTTGTGTATGCATGTGTTTGTGTGTATATTCTCATGCATTTCTGTGTTTGTTTCTCGCAGGGACTTTCTTGAGCTAAACCCACACAGAGTGAAGCCATCTGCTCTTCAATATGCCGCATGGGGTCCCCATGGAAATCATTTGGTGAGGCCCTTAAGGCAGGAGTGCACAACATGCGGCCCACAGCCCAAATACGTCCCGAGAGATGCTCTTTTTTGGCCCATCATGTTCACACACTGTATGTTAATTTGTGTGTGTTATATTTACATTGAGTTACATAGGCACTCTGTTATTTTGGCAGATCTACATCTTTCAGAATAACCTCTACTACCAGCCCGGTGTGTACAGTGGTCCTGTACGTCTCAGCACTACAGGCAGTGGGTCTGTTATCAACGGGCTGTCAGACTGGACATATGAGGGTGAGAGAGACGCTGCCTTTGTAGAGTAAAATCATACTTACTTACTTAGTCCTCTTCTTCCCGGGTAGGACATAAGGCTGCAACAATCTTCTGCCACTGGAGTCTGTCTTTGGCCACAGCTTGCGCCCTGTCCCATGAGAGACCCAGCTCATCCAGCTCAGCCGCCACTGATCGTCGCCATGTAGTTTTTAGCATGCCTCATTTGTGCTTTTCTGTTAGTGTCCACCTGACAGAACAACACCATAGACATCACATATATATTTTGTCATATACTATACTTTACCTCATAAATGATAATAGATCTATAATATGCAATGTATATGAATGTAATGTACTTGAATGTGCCTGACATCACAAATGAAAATCCCATGTAGAAACATTACATTCTTATCAATCTATATTAAGAATTCGTGAGCTTGAGTCTGTATACTATATACAGTAGATGGGCCCATTTACACCTGCTAATGCATGTTGACTGTCATGTAATTTGTTTCCAGAAGAGATCCTCCAGACGTACCCTGCCTACTGGTGGTCTGGAGATGGGGTACGACTGGCGTACCTGTCCATCAACAACACACACACACCCTATGTGGAGATCCCTCGTTTCACTGGAGGGCCATACCCCACAGGAGTCTACTATCCATACCCTAAGGTGAAATGTATAATAACAATAATAATAATAATGTCAATAAAGACTACTTTTATACACCTTAACTTAGATAAATTCCAAGGTCATCTCCTCTGCCATAAACCCTCTTGGCAGAGCCTACAATAAGATGAATTGAGGTCAATACAGAATGTCTGAACAATGTTATCTATGGAGAATGTGTTGATGTGCATCCTTCCCTTCCAGGCAGGAGATAATATCCCGACAGTTACTCTTTACGTGGTGAACGTCTTCAGCCCTGCTCACACTCTGAGGATGACTGCTCCAATCTCACTCAAAAACAGGTACTGTAGGTACTCATTTAAATCAGTGTATTTATTCTCTCCATATGTAAATAGTTTTTTTAGACCTAAACCTCAGTGTTTCTCCCTTGTCTTTCTGTCTGCCTGCCTGTGTCCAGAGGCCATTACATCTCCATGGTGAAATGGACCAGTGGGACCAGGCTGGCTGTGCGTTGGTTGAACCGGGTCCAGAACCAGTCTGTTCTCTCTGTGTGCGAGGCCACTACTGGAGTCTGCTCACAGGTGATACACTGATCAGTTGTCAGTTGTAAAGGGAGTAGATACATAATTTCTAGCAGCTGGATGTGATCCATGTGATTCATGTGGATGCTTATTGGTTGTCAATGATATGTATGAGTATGAGTGTAATGCCTTTTTTCTGTTGCAACCCTCACAGAAACGCAAAATGACCATGGATGTCTGGCTAGGGCTACCACAGGTAAATTCTGCCTACTAATCACTTTAACCAAGATCAACCAAAAGGCTGAATCTATTCACAGAAAATGTATAAGAAATGGGAAAACTTTCTGTGTTTCATTACAGTTTTTAAGACCGTCATTATATGTAGCGAACTTTAGTCTGTATTAAAGCATTTAGAGCCCCGAGGGGAGGAATTGCCTATTCTAATCATTAAGTGATTCGATTCAATTAAATTAACGTGGTTGCATGAAGACAAGATAAATTAAGACAAGAGGAAGACATGAATACAAGATAAATGGATTTCAGTGGGACTTGGAGGGAGAGAAATGGAATACTAAAATGAGTAGTGTTATTAAGTCTGGTCAGGTCAGGTCACATTGACAGGAAAACCTCTAGGCCCTAGATCAAGGATGGGCAACTCCCGTCCTCGGGGGCCTGATTAGTGTCACACTTTTGCCCGAGCCCCAGCTAACACACCTGACTCCAATAATCAACTAATCATGATCTTCAGTTTCGAATGCAATTAGTTGAATCCGCTGTGTTTGCTCAGGATGGGGGAAAAGTGTGACACCACTCTGACCCCCGAGGACTGGAGTTGTCCATCTCTGCCCTAGATACTGTATGATGACTAACAACTGTGGAAATTACTTTTCTGGCCAACAGGAGGCACCCCTCTTCTCTAGAGACGGCTCCGTGTTCTATGTCACTCTGCCTGCAGCACAAGGGGGTCACGGAGAGTATCGACACATAGCTGTCCTCCCTACTCAGGTCAGAGTTGCGTTTCAGCCTTATCTACCTTGCTTTATCTTATTTGGCCCAAGTCAGTCTATTTTGAATGGCTAGGGTTTTCTCCTCACTATCCAATGACCCCTTCATCTACCTTTAACTCCCTAGCTCCCTCCCTCTTACACGGTCTCTATCTCTGTGTCTTTGGCTCGTCTCTCTCTCTAACTCAGCTTCTCTCTCCCTGCAGCCTTTGACTACCCCCATGTCTCCACGATTCCTGACATCAGGGCACTGGGACGTGATGTCGCTCTGTGGCCTGGATGAAGACGCAGAGAAACTGTATGAGGAGTAAAGAGATTTGCTTATCCCTAGCATTTGCTGGTGTGACTGCAGCTGGCATTTATGTAACCACAGCACATCAGCCTGATATGGTTTCTGTCTGTTTGCAGATACTTCATCAGCACAGAGGCATCCAAACACAGCAGACACCTTTACAGGTAAATATGCACAAGGCCCTATAATTATACCATAATCCATAAATAGATCAATATGTTTTTCCTGACCACATGACCTGACCAGCAAAAACTCTAAGCACTAGCCCAGACTTTATCCTGGTAAAGTCCCTTGGTCGGGAGTAACTCAGGTCCATAAGAAATGTTTACATCGTTCAGTCTGAATGTTTTCTATTGACTGTTCCTCTCTCTCAGTGTGAACCTCTGGGGTTTTTCTCAAAGACACTGTCTTACCTGCACACTCTCAGAGACCTGCCACTTCTACAAGCCACAGTTCAACCCCAGCCTCACTCGTGTTATCCTCCACTGCTTGGGTGAATCTCTCACTCTCCATCCATCTATCTCTTTCTCTCTTTCTTTCCTTTTTTCTGTCCTTCATCTTGATGTCTCTTTGTTGTAGGCCCTGGCATCCCCAGAGTGACTGTCCACAGCACCAGAGAACATTTCAGTGAGTTCTACACAAGTTGTTTTTCATGTTTTAATATGTCTACTAGGTTTCATAATTGAGCTACAGTATATACAGTATACATGCTTCCTGTATGTATGGCTCCACATTCCATCTTTACTCATTTTCTTTAAACAAATGGGATGGGAAAGGCTAAGGGGAGTATTTGTGTTTGTGGCCGTTTTCGAGCTGATTACATTAAACACTGTTTGACTATAGCCTTCGTCCTGTCCTTAACTCACAACTTGAATTAGCTATTTGACAATATATTGTCTGAGCAGAGGTTGATATTGAGCACAATCGAATATGTGTAGATGTCTTACAATGTCGGCAGCTGTAGCCCTAAACAGCACACTATTCCCTACATAGTGCATTGCACTCCTTTTGACCAAAGTCCTATGGGCCCTGGTCAAAAGTAGTGCACTGTAAGGGGAATAGGGTGCCATTTGGGATGTAAACTGAGTGTTGTTTTCTTAGGGTACAAGGTCCTGGAAGACAACAAGCCTCTGTCTGAGGCCCTGGAGGGAAAACGGCTCCCCATCACACACTACAGCACCATTACAGCTGACCACTATGGTACAGTAAACACTGAGGAAACCACTCTTTTTCTTAGAGAACTTATTATGACTTAACATGAATTGAGAGCAACTGTGGTATCCATGTTGCAGATATCCATCTAAAGCTGGGTCTACCACAGGGGTATGAAGAAGGCCTGCATCCTCTCCTCATCATTGTGTAAGACCTGCAACAAGAAGAAAGCATGAAAATGTGAAACACAAATGCAAACTTTAACGGTTTTGCACTGAGATAAAAAATGGGCATCGAAACAAAGACCTTAAAAGCTAACATTTCATAACGATAAGATCAATATTTTTGACACAGGTGTCCTCCAAATATGAATAATTATTAACACAAAAGCTCCATAACCTCCTACATTTTTTATTTAACCTTTATTTAACTAGGCAAGTCAGTTAAGAACAAATTGTTATTTACAATGGCGGCCTACACCAGCCAAACCCGGATGACGCTGGGTCAATTGTGCGCCGCCCTATGGGACTCCCAATCACCGGTTGTGATACAGCCTGGAATTGAACCAGGGTCTGTAGTGACGCCTCTAGCACTGAGATGCAGTGACCGCTGCGCCACTCAGTGTATTCACTTCTCCTCCACCTAACTTGGTTGACTTCCTGATCCCATTTCCTTTCTTCTCATCTCTGTCTGTGTGTCTCAGGGATGGAGCCCCTGACACTCAGGCAGTCACAGACCGTTTCTCTCTGGGCTGGCCCCAGGTCCTCTTCAGTATCCACGGTGTAGCTCTGGCCTGGGTGGACGGCAAAAGTGGGGCGGCACACGGCCTGAGGTCACCTAACCTTGACCCCAGGAAACTCAGCTCCCAGAGAGTCAAAGACCTGCTGAGCGTAGTAGAGTGAGTAATCAATGATGAGTACAGCGTAGATTTCAGCAGCATCTAAATAATTTCTTAGTCATACTGTATTTAAGCAATGAGTCATTCCATGTCATCCAAAACTGTTTCAAAGCAACTTTTCTGCAATTCTACACATTTTATCATTGGGGCTGAGAGAAAAAATTGCAGTTTTAAAACAAATTTCAGGTTTTCTACACATTTTGGAATGGGATTGAGTGAAAATGTGCAGTTTAACAGCTAATTTCCTGCAATTCTACACATTTTTCCATGGCTAATGCCGTGTTATTATGAGTGATTATGAGTGATTCAAACATTATAACAAAATCAATGGGGGCATGACATTTTTTTACTTTAGATTCTCCCTGACTGTCTAGTTTTTATTTTGGTGATTGTTCGTTTTCAAAGACGATCTTATGAAAATGATATAGCTCATTATCTTTTCTACATACTTTATATCTGGTTTTAGTCGTTTAAGTTTACACTGAAGACATTTTACTATCCTGAAATTATTATACTTTAAAAAAAATACAATCTGAGATTGTGGGTGTCGAAATCGTCTTTCTTGTGCTTTTTGAGGTGGAAAGACCCCAATGCATTCTTTGCTACAGGTGGTTGTTGGAGTTGCCGTACATTGACAACGGAAGAATTGCGCTGTATGGAAAGGTATAGGGTCTATTTCCAACTATATTGCTGCATTGATTCTAGCAGACCCAGCCAAAGTGGGAAAAGAGCTTAAAACATCCCTGTTCGATCAAACAGTATTCTGTATGTAGTCACCTCTGAATGTGAGTACCCCACCCTTTATCTTTTCAACAGGCATTTGGTGGACTTCTGACACTGAAGATGATGGCAGCAGCCAACATATTTAAATGTGCTGCAGTGATGGCTCCAATCACAGACTTCAAAATCTACAGTACGTCCACCAACATTTAGGAGTAATCTGTGTTGCTTTTCATCTTTGTTCTTGTGATTAGACATACTGTGTCTGACAGTTTGTTACACTATTATTCAATCCTATACCTACCCCGGTTGTTACTTGGTTATCTTTTAGAGTTTGTTATCGATTTATAAACAATAATGACTGTCATAATAGATGCTGCTTTTTCTGAGAGATACCTGGGTCTTCCAGCCACTCAGGAGAGCTTCTACAATGTAAGTCAAGATCTTGTTCTTCAAATTGATTGTAAAGTATAAGATGGTGTAACATCGTCTCTCTCACATGCACTCAACTTGTCTCTTTAGTCTTCCTTTGAACGAAAAACAGATTGTGACTAGATGGAGTACAGCTAAGACCAGAAGTGACTTTTCGTAGCAGGTTAGGAGAGAATTTTAGCTAACCCTTTCCTAACTTTAACCTAATTCTCCTAACCTGCTACGTTAATTCTCCTAACCTGCTGTGTAAAGTCTCCTAACATGCTACGAAAAAGTCACTTCTGGTCATAGCTGTATTCCACCTAGTCAGCATTCCAAAAACCTGGGTCTTAGTTCAACATTTCTCCTCAGGCTGCCTCTTTGCTGGATGATGTGGTCAATCTGAGGGACAAGAACTTCCTCCTTTTACATGGAACCGCAGATGGTGAGAACCTTTATGATCTATTCAACTATTCAACTAATATTTAGGGGAACACTTTCAGAAGGGCCACAAAAATAAAGACATACCCCATATGAGATATTGAATGGATCTACTTGCACATATTTGTGAAGTAACACTTCCATCTTGTAGCACATGTCCACTTCCAGCACACTGCCGAGCTCATAGACCGTCTGGTGTCAGCAAAGGCCAACTACTCTCTGCAGATTTACCCTGACGAGGGCCACGTTTTGAGACGGAGCCACAGTGTTCAGCACTTCCGGTGCACCCTAACAAACTTTCTCCAGGACTGTCTGGCTCCTATGCCCCCTCAAAAGTCTGATGGACAAGAGGATGACTGAGAGCTACCCTCCCAAACATTTACATCCAACAACAAAACACCAAACATCATACTTCCATCCTTTTGACCTTGAGGATTTTGCATGAGGGAAATGTGAAAAGGCATGTAGTGTGAAGGGAAAGTATGCTCTAAAATGTCTCATGTTGAGTAAAGTTTGCATTTTTGTATTTAGATAGCTGACTAAACTCCACTCCATGGTGAAGGAAGTTAAACTTCCCTGGAGTTTAGTCATCTAGTATTTAGCATGACCCAAATTGCAGAACCTGATTATTGCAAAGATCCTTAAGAATTTGTTCTTGTTTCCTAAGTGCATTTGAGATGGTAATAAATAGTTTGAAGTTATCTGGTGGTGATAGTTTGTTTAAATCAAATCAAATCAAATGTTATTTGTCACATGCTTCATAAACAACAGGTGTAGACTAACAGTGAAATGCTTACTTATGGGCCCTTCCAGATAGCATGGTGGGTAGGAGCGTTGGGCCAGAAACCGAAAGGTTGCTGGATTGAAACCCTGAGGTAAAAGATCTGTTGTTCTACCCCTGAGCAAGGCCGTTAACCAACCGTTCCCTGGGCGCCAATGACGTGGATGTAAGACTGCCTCCCACACCTCTCTGATTCAGAGGGGTTGGGTTAAATGCAGAAGACACATTTCAGTTGTACAACTTCCAAACAATGCATAGAGAAAAATAATAATACGAGGAATAAAGGCACAACGATAAACGATAATAATTATTTTCCACCATAATTTGCAAATAAACTCATTAAAAATCCTACAATGTGATTTTCTGGATTTTTTTCCCTCATTTTGTCTGTCATAGTTGAAGTGTACCTATGATGAAAATTACAGGCCTCTCTCATCTTTTTAAGTGGGAGAACTTGCACAATTGGTGGCTGACTAAATACTTTTTTGCCCCGCTGTATATATTTTTAATCTTTTTATTTTTAAGCCCAGCACCCGTCCCCGCAGGAGGCCTTTTGCCTTTTGGTAGGCCGTCATTGTAAATAAGAATTTGTTCTTAACTGACTTGCCTAGTTAAATAAAGGTTAAATCAATAAAATTAAAATTAAAAATGGTATAAACAACCTCTTCCATGGTGCCCCAAGTTCCTAATGAGTTAAACGCTACATGATTAATAAGGTAACAAACATAGTTGATTAAATAAATAACAGTCATCAGATTAATGAAAGTAAAGTCATGACGTCAGTGTGTATTGCTAAGAATGTGAGAGTAGGGTGACTGACTCCCCTAGAAGGTCACAAACGCAGGCCACTAGCCCAAATATCAAATGCCCCAACCACAGTCCCAATAAGGGATAACTCTAGGGTATTTGCTTATTGGGCTAATACAGGTAGGCCCTGTTCAGAAGAAAGCATAAACTATCCTCTCTTGGCACTTGTGTAGATATGAAACAACTTGATAGGTGTAAGCAATAGGGTGAATGCACTTTGACGTAAATCTCAGCTCTCTTAAAAGCACACTCAAGAAAATATTTTATTTATCAAAGTGATTCAGGAGTATCATTAAAACAGGTTAATAGGCCCCATCAACATTAGACAACTACACAGAAAGCCCTTCAATTGCTGAAATAAGTAAAACGAGTCAATGACGAGAATAGTCAAATTACTGATACCTGACACAGACATGGTGGTGTAGCAGGAAGAGTACCGCAAACCAAGAGGTTGTGAGTTAAAATCCCAAGTAAGGACATGTTGAATAATAATTACTGTACAAATGAACATTCACAACGTAATCATATATGTTAAATATGCACAGTTGAAGTCGGAAGTTTACATACACCTTAGCCAAATACATTTAAACTCAGTTTCACAATTCCTGACATTTAATCCTAGTAGAAATTGCCTGTCTTAGGTCAGTTAGGATCACCACTTTATTTTAAGAATGTGAAATGTCAGAATAATAGTCGAGAGAATGATTTATTTCAGCTTTTAATTCTTTCATCACATTCCCAGTGGGTCAGAAGGTTACACATATGCAATTAGTATTTAGTAGCATTATCTTTAAATTGTTTAACTTGGGTCAAGCGTTTTGGGTAGCCTTCCACAAGCTTCCCACAATAAGTTGGGTGAATATTGGCCCATTCCTCCTGACAGAGCTGGTGTAACTGAGACAGGTTTGTAGGACTCCTTGCTCGCACACGCTTTTTCAGTTCTGACCACAAATTTTCTACAGGATTGAAGTCAGGGCTTTGTGATGGCCACTCCAATATCTTGACTTTGTTGTCCATAAGCCATTTTGCCACAACTTTGGAAGTATGTTTGGGGTCATTGTCCATTTGGAAGACCCATTTGCGACCAAGCTTTAACTTCCTGACTGATGTCTTGAGATGTTGCTTCAATATATCCACATACTTTTCCTGCCTCATGATGCCATCTATTTTGTGAAGTGCACCAGTGCCTCCTGCAGCAAAGCACCCCCACAACATGATGCTGCCACCCCGTGCTTCACGGTTGGGATTGTGTTCTTCGGCTTGCAAGCCATCCCCTTTTTCCTCCAAACATAACAATGGTCTTTATGGCCAAACAGTTCTATTGTTTGTTTCATCAGACCAGAGGACATTTCTCCAAAAATAACGATCTTTGTCCCCATGCACAGTTGCAAACCGTAGTCTGGCTTTTTTATGGCGGTTTTGGAGCAGTGGCTTCTTCCTTGCTGAGCGGCCTTTCAGGTGATGTCGATATAGGAATAGTTTACTGTGGATATAGATACTTTTGTACCTGTTTCCTCCAGCATCTTCACAAGGTCCTTCGCTGTTGTTCTGGGATTGATTTGCACAGAACGCGTCTCCTTCCTGAGCGGTATGACGGCTGCGTGGTTCCATGATGTTTATTCTTGCATACTATTGTTTGTACAGATGAACGTGGCACCTTCGGCCATTTGGAATTAGCTCCCAAGGATGAACCCGACTTGTGGAGGTCTACATATTTTTTTCTGAGGTCTTTGCTGATTTCTTTTGATTTTCCCATGATGTCAAGCAAAGAGGCACTGAGTTTGAAAGTAGGCCTTGAAATACATCCACAAGTACACCTCCAATTGACTCAAATGATGTCAATTAGCCTATCAGAAGCTTCTAAAGCCATGACATAATTTTCTGGAATTTTCCAAGCTGTTTAAAGGCACAGTCAACTCAGTGTTTGTAAACTTCTGACCCACTGGAATTGTGATACAGTGAATTATAAGTGAAATAATCTGTCTGTAAACAATTGTTGGAAATTACTTGTGTCATGCACAAAGTAGATGTCCTAAGTGACTTGCCAAAACTATAGTTTGGTAACAAGAAATTTGTGGAGTGGTTGAAAAACTAGTTTTAATGACTCCAACCTAAGTGTATGTAAACTTCCGACTTCAACTGTAGGTTGAAAGCACTGTGTGTGAGTATCCATGCCAGCAGACAAAGATCTATGAATGGATCAGTTGTTCACCAATGATTGTCTTGGCAACAGTAACAAGACGTGATGTGTAATTAATTTTTCTTTGGACACAAATATTCTTGCAATGTTTCCATGAAACGTGTCTACAACATTAATATCTTATGTTCTGAGAACATAGTAAACATCTTCTGTGTATATTTGGTGCGACATTGATGGAATATTCTCCTATCCCACAGAAAAACTGGACACAATGTTTTTGCCACGTTCCCCTGAAACGTGTCTACAACATTAATATCTTATGTTTTGAGAACATGGCAACCATATTCTGTGTATGTTCTTTGGGACATTGATGGAATATTCTCCTAACCCACAGAAAACTGGACGCATGAATGTTCTTACAATGTTCCCATGAAACGTGTCTAGGAACATTCATATCTTAAATTCTGGTATTCCTAATCTGGGTAAATTGTATTTGACATCAAGGGAATGATCTCTTGGAAACATTCCTTGCACATCACAGGAACATTCTTATGAAAATGTTAGTTAATTGGGCGGCAGGTAGCCTAGTGGTTACAGCGTTGGACCAGTAACCGAAAGGATCGAATCCCCGAGCTGACAAGGTAAAAATCTGTCTGTTCCCCGGGCCCAGAAGACGTGGATGTCGATTAAGTCAGTCCCCTGCACCTCTCTGTTTCAGAGGGTTTGGGTTAAATGCGGAAGACACATTTCAGTTGAAAGCATTCAGTTGTAAAACTGACTAGGTATCCCCCCCTTTCCCTAATGAGACTCTTAAGGGAATGTTTTCTAAAGTTGTGGGAGCGTTTGTTGTCAACTGGGAGGCAACATAATAGCATACACTGAGCATACAAAACATTGCTCTTTCCATGACATAGACTGACCAGGTAGATCCAGGTGAAAGATATGATCCCTTATTGATGTCACTTGTTAAATCACTGTATATGAAAGGGAGGAGACAGGTTAAGCAAGGTATGTGTGCCATTAAGAGGGTGAATGGGCAAGACAAAAGATTTAAGTGCCTTTGAACGGGGAATGGTAGTAGGTGCCAAGTGTACCGGTTTGAGTGTGTCAAGAACTATAACGCTGCTGGGTTTTTCGTACTCAACAGTTTCCCGTGTGTATGAAGAATGGTACACCACCCAAAGGACATCCAGCAAACTTGACACAACTGTGGGAAGCATTGGAATTAGTGCAAATAGGTTCAATGCAGATTGTCCAGGTCTTGCGGTCGGATGCCAAGCAGTTGCCAAACCAGGCGGTGATGAAGCAGTTGCCATACCAGGCGGTGATGCAGCCAGTCAAGATGCTCTCAATGGTGTAGCTGTATAACTTTTCTAGGATCTGAGGGCCCATGACAAATCTTTTCAGCCTCCGTAGTGGGAAGAGGTGTTGTTGTACCTTCTTCACAACTGTGTTGGTGTGTGTGGACCATGTTAATTCCTTAGTGATGTGGACAACAAGGAACTTGATGCTCCTGACCCACTCCGGTACAGCCCCGTCGATGGCCTTCCGTTTCCTGTAGTCCAAGATCAGCTCCTTTGTATTGCTGACATTGAAGTTTGTTGTCCTGGCAGTCACTGACTTCCTCTCTATAGGCGGTCTCATCGTTGTCGGTGATCAGGCCTACCACCGTTGTGTCATCAGCAAACTTAACGATGGTGTTGGAGTCATGCACGGAAATGCAGTCGTGGGAGAACAGGGAGTACAAGAGGTTGCCTACCCTTCCCACCATCCCAGTTGCAGAGAGAGGTGTTCAGTCCCAGGGTCCTGAGCTTAGTGATGAGCTTGGCGGGCACTATGTTGTTGAACACTAAGCAGTTCAACATCATACTGTTGATGACATAGCAGTGAGCACTCACCCAAATGCACCTTCAGCAGTGTCTACTCAGATTTGATTTTGGACAGAGAGGAAGAGGCGAAGCAGACCAATAAGCAGATCAATAAGATAGCCAATAAGCAACTAGGCAACTGGCAGTTTCAGCCTTTGAGACAATGGCCCCATTGATAGGGCAGAGACAAGACCATCTCGTCATATACATTATCTTTGGTTTGACAGACCAAATGCAAACAGGCAAAACGAAAGACAGCCATAGATCATTGCTCATCAGCGATTTGAATGTAATCCACTTAATAGTCTAAATAAAACCCCTGTTTCACTAAATGTGATGCATATGACTTTTTACATTGAAGACCGTGGATATTTGCCATGAAATCAAGAAATCGAAGGTTCTTCGCTCTCTGATGAAATTTGGTTTGGGTCCTAATTGTCTCTGGCATAAATTCAGACAACTACCGGTAGCATCCCGTTGCCTACGTCACCAGTTTTTACCGAATGCGATGGAACAGCGTGGAATGAAAATCTTCAAATCTTTTTAGCGGTGGCTGAAATTCACAAACAACAGGTCATTACTAATCATTGAAAGTTGAATTGCATCTTTGTTACACGTTAGAAACTGTTCAGCGCAGTAGCATGCATGCATGTTCAGTGTGTTTTACCAATCATTTATTTTTGATTACGTTACTTAACTAGCACAGAGTTTCTAAACCCAGAGGCGCAACATCGCGAGACTTCCGTGAACGGCCAAGTCAATGGGAGAAGTGTAATTAGTTCCCGTAGTTGTACCTTTTCTCGAAATCTAAAGGTACAACCTAGATTCGTGCCAAAGTCTTAAGTGGTTGAACATGTAATTACTGCTATCTCGTGAAAGTGATTAACAAAGTTTTTACATTTGTCAAAAACACCTTAAATAATATCGAAGTAGTGCCTTTGATCTTACTCCGTGCACATGCGCAGTTTGTCGCCCGGTGTTTTTCTACGCATGAGCATACATCGTCAACGTCGATCGTTCTATTTATAGAAGCAGTTTCAGACGATCTTCATACTGTACTGTCTTTGGTTATAGCTGTAAACTGCTGTAAACTGAATAGCTGTAAACTGAATGTTATGACAACTCATTAAGAAGGACTTGCATGTTTACATGTTATTTTTCAGTGTAATTTATATTTCCTGTGTTTTTCTTCCCCTCCAATTTTGCTTAGATGAAGATGTTTTATCCCTGGCAATCACTTGCTCGATGTGTGCTACTTGTTCTCCTTGTAAGCCACTGCCAAGGAGCCAGGCAGGGACAGGATCTCAAATGTGGAGGTAAGTATTTGGACTTAATACCCATTTACTACACTAGATCCCATTTATTCTCATAATTTTATCCCAACACCCTTATTTTCTACGTTGTGCATCCACTTTTGGTCCACATACCTTCATTGAGCAACCTAACATTTAGTTATTCTCCGTCAGCATGTAGGGCCATGGTGGATGAGATGGAGTGGGCGATATCCCAGGTGGATCCTAAGAAAATGATCCAGACAGGGTCTTTTAGAATCAACCCAGATGGTAGCCAGTCTATTCGAGAGGTAAGGGTACCTGATGGCTACTGGGTCCTACATTGGCCATATTTTACACATTCAATGTTATTTATTTGTAGGATTCTACAGTTGATTAGTGTTTAATATTATCGGGTTGTAATCGTTCTCTCTTTTTAAGCTCACCAACATTGTGTCCCCCCCAGGTTCCCTTCGCCCGCTCGGAAGGTAACCTCCTAGAGCTAATGGAGGAGGTGTGTGAGCGGATGAAGGATTATGGGGAACGTGTGGACCCCACCACCAGCCGGAAGACCTACGAAAGGGTCACGTCTCGGAACGGAAAATCCATGGACCTTTCAGAGGCTAAACTGGATTCTAGAGTCACATCCAGCCTGAAATATGCTGTGGGTAGCGTTTTCATTTTCACATGTTGGGGGTAGGGACTAGGGATGATGACAAGCTATAGCGCATCAGTGTGACATTCTAGAACGTCTGATAAATATAGTGAATGATAATAGCAACAATGACTGCAGTTGATTGCAACTTTCACCCAAACATACCAATGCAGTAAAGGGGAGGATTTCCATGTTTGTATTGTGGATTGCAAGCCAATGGCTCCAAGCTCCTGCAACTCAGGGAAATGTGTCCCACTACATCTTATTTAACCATTATCTTATCCACCTTACCCCCAGTGTGAGACCATCGTTGAACAACATGAAGATGAGGTCATCGAATTTTTTGCACATGAAACGGACAACGTCAAAGACAAACTCTGCAGCAAGAGAACAGGTATGCCACATTATTACTTGATCCAGTACATCATATTGACCACCAGAGATTACGGCACAATCCCATTAATCCCTTAGCCCTCCCCCTCGGTGGGGGAGTGGCACTCAAACGGAGCAACTAGTGGTAAGGAGAGTTGAATAGCCCTAGGGATTGGAACATTTCTATGTCACTCACATCAGAATTCGCCAAAGGATAGCCTACAACGCAATTCATTGGTGAAGAGCCTTGTTTTTCAAATTGCCTGTACTGGCGGCAGTAATAGCTGTCCTTATTTCTAATGCAACAAATATGTACATACCATATGAGTAACAAATGAGAACCGCAAAACAATGTGGCTGTAATGTACCCATCCTCTGGCTGTGGTTCAATGTGGAGCTCAATTGACATTGAAATGACTAAAATCCAATCAAAACTGTCAATTATAATATACTTGAGCATTAAGGCCTGAGGAGGTGTGGTATATGGCTGTTGTACTTTGGTAAAAACCTAAAAACATATTTGATCAAATAAGCCTCACTTAGCAAATAAGCATTCACTTTTTTTTTTACAATATATTGGCTTTTTTAAACAATTTAACAATCAGCAAAATATGACACAGATAATGCGCAGTTATTTCTTCCACCTACACAAAACACCATGCTACATGGGTGCACATCGTGCAAAAACCTTCCCTCTCCAACACATGAACACCCCCCTTCCTCCCCTCTACTGGTAGTAGCTTCAATGATTAACAAAAAAAATAAACAGAATAACCTTCACATTCAATGCTTGAAAATAAATTATTCAACGCAAAAACAAATGATACATTAATAAAGAAAATGAGGCAGCTAAGGTGACGACTCAAGAAACTGCTGAAAGTCACTCCAGGCATCAGTAAATTCAAAGGGTTTATTATGTAAATTGTACATACTTTTTTTTCAGATGGAATATAGGAAGTTAGTTCTTTTAGCAACATCTGCTTGTTTGGCGAAGTGTCACTCTTCCATATAAAAGCTGTGCATTTATTGGCTGCAATGACTGCCAATTTAATGAATTTGGTTTTGCTACCAATATTAACTGTTAGAACAGAGTCATCTCCAAGAAATATAAGGG
Source organism: Salvelinus alpinus (assembly GCF_045679555.1). Classification (NCBI taxonomy): domain Eukaryota; kingdom Metazoa; phylum Chordata; class Actinopteri; order Salmoniformes; family Salmonidae; genus Salvelinus; species Salvelinus alpinus. Next base: position 41,471,844 of record NC_092087.1, read on the forward strand.
ATGGCTCTAGTGGTACCATCATATTAGTGACCTGTGATAAGATCTGAATGTCTTTCCAATAATTGCTTAGTTCAGGGCAGGACACAAACACATGCATAAGGGTGCCCACCCCTGTTTTACACCTTGGGCAAAATGGTGAATATTTATAATTGATCTTATACAGTCTCTCTGGTGTAAAGTAGACCCTATGTAAAATATTGAATTGCATCAACTTGTGCCTTGTGTTAAATGAAAGACACTGAGCATCTAAAAAGGTATTTCTCATCCTCAAATGAGACCAAAGTCATCATGCCACTTCATTCAAGTCTTAAGAGCGTCATTGTTCCCCAACAGAGTTTAGAGTACATGTAAGAAATTAAACCTTTGACCCGTTCTCCAGCCACAGTTTCAGTTATAGGTTTACTCATGGGCTGAATCCTACCTCCCTGCTGAGTGGAAATATAGTGCCTAAATTGTAGGTACTTGAAGAAATGAGTTTGAGGTAACTGAAAATTAGATGCCAGTTGTTGGAAGGATGGTAGTTCACCTTCTCTACACAGATTACCAAATGTTTTAATTCCTTTTGTTGAACCAAGAGATGTAATAGCATCTCTCAGGGCATTGGGTAAGATGGGGTTATTATAGAAAGGTGTTTGTTTAGACTTCAAACCATATTTGAAAGTATTTTTAATGAAAGGGTCTGAGACCCTTTCCACAAATGACAAAACCTTCCTATTGTTTGAAAAAAAAACTTTGGGCAAGGTTTGAAAAAGGTACAAGATTTCTGGTTTGAGGTAAAGCAAAATGTCATCCGCATATAGTGAGACTAGATGTTCACACCCACCTATACGAACACCATAGATGGATGGAGATCTAAAAGCTTCTGCCAGTGGCTCTATAGTGTTGTGGTTAATTTCTTTATCAAATGAGGAGACAACTTATCACAAGTCTGTTATACTTCAACTAAATCTTTAGCAAATTATCCATTAAAGATACCAACTCAACCTATGTACGTCTACATATCGGTAGTTTAAATTTGTATCTAATTATATTCCCAGTATTACTTTATCAAATCTCTAGTAATCGATTATACACAATTTTATCATATTCACAGAATCCATATAAAATGCCAAAAAAATAGGTACTCAGAACCATTCCATTTGCTTTTTCAAGGACTCCACAGCTACGAAGCAGTTCTCCAACATACTCCCAGCAGATAAAAAACACGTTTTGTTTCCCAGACAATGACCATGGGATCCTCAACGGTTCTGAGTACCACTTGGTAGGAAGTTAGCAACTCTATTTGCTTTGTTTGGGGTGCAAACTAGAGGACTGAAAAGGCACCATGCCTTGCTCAAAGTTGAATTGGGACACCACTCCCACTCCATATGGCTCACTGGGTCACCTAAAACTGAGGGGGAGGGCTAAGGGGGCGCATTGGGATTGAGGCTTCGGACTATACAACCTACTACTGGGGATGCAGCTCTTACCAAATTGTATTTGCTGTAACGAGTTGTAATACAATATGTGAAAAGTGTAAAAATCAATACCAAAATGACACAACTCATTGTCTTTTTTTCTCTGCAGACCTTTGCGACCATGCTCTGCAAATCCCTCATGATGAGCTATAATTCCGTTGTGCACTGGACGCAGCTCAGCTTTACGCACATCTACTTTCTACCGCGTTACAATGGGGATGGAGACTATCCGGAGTAGCTCCAGCACCAGGTGCTTAGGGATGAGGGGAGGTGAGGATTGTAGACCGATAGAACAATCTTGTAATATGTATTACTGCAATGAAGTGCTGTTTGTCTTACACAGAGCTGTAGTAACAACAAATCACGCTGGATGATTTCACAAGTTTAAACAGTCACACTTACTCTTGAAGCAGAATGGTGAATAAAATTATTTAACAATAGTTAGATACTGTAATTGTCCAACATAGTTGCTGATCTTGTTAAGCTTGTTGCTTTGATTCAGTGAATGGAAAGGTTCGATTACACTTTCTTAAGCAACTCCAATTCGTTTTCTATTTTGTGTAGTCATCTTGTCACTCATCTGTTTTTCATACTTTGATGGAAATATATATTTCTACAACAATCTGGAGTCATTGTTTTCAAATCAAATGTTATTTCTCACATGTGCAGAATACAACACCTTACAGCGACATACCTATAAAAAATGTAAAAGAAAAGTAACTAAATTAAAGGGTAGCAGTAAAATAACAATAGCGAGGCTATATATATGAACGTCTAATCAAATGGCTACCCAGACTATTTGCATTGCCCCCCCTGCCTATTTTACACTGCTGCTACTGTTATTATCTATGCATAGTCACTACCTACATGTACATATTATCTCAACTAAGCGGTGCCCCCGCACATTGACTCTCTACCGGTACCCCATATATATATACAGTGGGGAGAACAAGTATTTGATACACTGCCGATTTTGCAGGTTTTCCTACTTACAAAGCATGTAGAGGTCTGTCATTTTTATCATAGGTACACTTCAACTGTGAGAGGCGGAAACTAAAACAAAAATCCAGAAAATCACATTGTATGATTTTTAAGTAATTAATTTGCATTTTATTGCATGACATAAGTATTTGATCACCTACCAACCAGTAACAATTCCGGCTCTCACAGGCCTGTTAGTTTTTCTTTAAGAAGCCCTCCTGTTCTCCACTCATTACCTGTATTAACTGCACCTGTTTGAACTCGTTACCTGGATAAAAGACACCTGTCCACACACTCAATCAAACAGACTCCAACCTCTCCACAATGGCCAAGACCAGAGAGCTGTGTAAGGACATCAGGGATAAAATTGTAGACCTGCACAAGGCTGGGATGGGCTACAGGACAATAGGCAAGCAGCTAGGTGAGAAGGCAACAACTGTTGGCGCAATTATTAGAAAATGGAAGAAGTTCAAGATGACGGTCAATCACCCTCGGTCTGGGGCTCCATGCAAGATCTCACCTCGTGGGGCATCAATGATCATGAGGAAGGTGAGGGATCAGCCCGGAACTACACGGCAGGACCTGGTCAATGACCTGAAGAGAGCTGGGACCACAGTCTCAAAGAAAACCATTAGTAACACACTACGCCGTCATGGATTAAAATCCTGCAGCGCACGCAAGGTCCCCCTGCTCAAGCCAGCGCATGTCCAGGCCCGTCTGAAGTTTGCAGATGACCATCTGGATGATCCAGAGGAGGAATGGGAGAAGGGCATGTGGTCTGATGAGACAAAAATAGAGCTTTTTGGTCTAAACTCCACTCACCGTGTTTGGAGGAAGAAGAAGGATGAGTACAACCCCAAGAACACCATCCCAACCGTGAAGCATGGAGGTGGAAACATCATTCTTTGGGGATGCTTTTCTGCAAAGGGGACAGGACGACTGCACCGTATTGAGGGGAGGATGGATGGGGCCATGTATCGTGAGATCTTGGCCAACAACCTCATTCCCTCAGTAAGAGCATTGAAGATGGGTCGTGGCTGGGTCTTCCAGCATGACAACGACCCAAAACACACAGCAAGGGCAACTAAGGAGTGGCTCCGTAAGAAGCATCTCAAGGTCCTGGAGTGGCCTAGCCAGTCTCCAGACCTGAACCCAATAGAAAATCTTTGGAGGGAGCTGAAAGTCCGTATTGCCCAGCGACAGCCCCGAAACCTGAAGGATCTGGAGAAGGTCTGTATGGAGGAGTGGGCCAAAATCCCTGCTGCAGTGTGTGCAAACCTGGTCAAGAACTACAGGAAACGTATGATCTCTGTAATTGCAAACAAAGGTTTCTGTACCAAATATTAAGTTCTGCTTTTCTGATGTATCAAATACTTATGTCATGCAATAAAATGCAAATTAATTACTTAAATATCATACAATGTGATTTTCTGGATTTTTGTTTTAGATTCCGTCTCTCACAGTTGAAGTGTACCTATGATACAAATTACAGACCTCTACATGCTTTGTAAGTAGGAAAACTTGCAAAATCGGCAGTGTATCAAATACTTGTTCTCCCCACTGTATATACTGCTCAAAAAATAAAGGGAACACTTAAACAACACAATGTAACTCCAAGTCAATCACACTTCTGTGAAATCAAACTGTCCACTTAGGAAGCAACACTGATTGACAATAAATTTCACATGCTGTTGTGCAAATGGAATAGACAAAAGGTGGAAATTATAGGCAATTAGCAAGACACCCCCAATAAAGGAGTGGTTCTGCAGGTGGTGACCACAGACCACTTCTCAGTTCCTATGCTTCCTGGGTGATGTTTTGGTCACTTTTGAATGCTGGCGGTGCTTTCACTCTAGTGGTAGCATGAGACGGAGTCTACAACCCACACAAGTGGCTCAGGTAGTGCAGTGCATCCAGGATGGCACATCAATGCGAGCTGTGGCAAGAAGGTTTGCTGTGTCTGTCAGCGTAGTGTCCAGAGCATGGAGGCGCTACCAGGAGACAGGCCAGTACATCAGGAGACGTGGAGGAGGCCGTAGGAGCTTTGTGCAAGGAGGAGCAGGTGGAGCACTGCCAGAGCCCTGCAAAATGACCTCCAGCAGGCCACAAATGTGCATGTGTCTGCTCAAACGGTCAGAAACAGACTCCATGAGGGTGGTATGAGGGCCTGACGTCCACAGGTGGGGGTTGTGCTTACAGCCCAACACCGTGCAGGACGTTTGGCATTTGCCAGAGAACACCAAGATTGGCAAATTCGCCACTGGCGCCCTGTGCTCTTCACAGATGAAAGCAGGTTCACACTGAGCACATGTGACAGAGTCTGGAGACGCCGTGGAGAACGTTCTGCTGCCTGCAACATCCTCCAGCATGACCGGTTTGGCGGTGGCATTTCTTTGGGGGGCCGCACAGCCCTCCATGTGCTCGCCAGAGGCAGCCTGACTGCCATTAGGTACCGAGATGAGATCCTCAGATCCCTTGTGAGACCATATGCTGGTGCGGTTGGCCCTGGGTTCCTCCTAATGCAAGACAATGCTAGACCTCATGTGGCTGGAGTGTGTCAGCAGTTCCTGCAAGAAGGCATTGATGCTATGGACTGGCCCGCCCGTTCCCCAGACCTGAATCCAATTGAGCACATCTGGGACATCATGTCTCGCTCCATCCACCAACGCCACGTTGCACCACAGACTGTCCAGGAGTTTGCGGATGCTTTAGTCCAGGTCTGGGAGGAGATCCCTCAGGAGACCATCCGCCACCTCATCAGGAGCATGCCCAGGCGTTGTAGGGAGGTCATACAGGCATGTGGAGGCCACACACACTACTGAGCCTCATTTTGTTTTAAGGACATTACATCAAAGTTGGATCAGCCTGTAGTGTGGTTTTCCACTTTAATTTTGAGTGTGACTCCAAATCCAGACCTCCATGGGTTGATAAATTTGATTTCCGTTGATCATTTTTGTGTGATTTTGTTGTCAGCACATTCAACTATGTAAAGAAAAAAGTATTTAATAAGAATATTTCATTCATTCAGATATAGGATGTGTTATTTTAGTGTTCCCTTTATTTTTTTGAGCAGTATATATATATATATATATAGACGTTCAGGAGTCTTATGGCTTGGGGGTAGAAGCTGTTTAGAAGCCTCTTGGACCTAGACTTGGCGCGCCAGGTACCGCTTGCAGTGCGGTAGCATAGAGAACCGTCTATGATTAGGGTGGCTGAAGTTTTTGACAATTTTTAGGGCCTTCCTCTGACACCACCTGGTATAGAGGTCCTGGATGGCAGGAAGCTTGGCCCCAGTGATGTACTACCCTCTGTAGTGCCTTGCGGTCAGAGGCCCAGCAGTTACCACACCAGGCAGTGATGCAACCAGTCAGGATGCTCTCGATGGTACAGCTGTAGAACCTTTTGAGGATCTGAGGACCCATGCCAAATCTTTTCAGTCTCCTGAGGGGGAATAGGTTTTGTCGTGCCCTCTTCACGACTGTCTTGGTGTGCTTGGACCATGTTAGTTTGTTGGTGATGTGGACACCAAGGAACTTTAAGTTCTCAACCTGGTCCACTACAGCCCCGTCGATGAGAATGGGGGTGTGCTTGGTCCTCCTTTTCCTGTAGTCCACAATCATCTCCTTTGTCTTGATCAAGTTGAGGGAGAGGATGTTGTCCTCGCACCACACGGTCCGGTCTCTGACCTTCCTATAGGCTGTCTTGTCGGTGATCAGGCCTACCACTGTTGTCATTGGCAAACTTAATGGTGTTGGAGTTGTGCTTGGCCGTGCAGTCATGAGTGAACAGGAAGTACAGGAGGGGACTGAGCACACACCCGAGGGGCCCCTGTGTTGAAGATCAGTGTGGCGGATGTGTTACTTACCTTTTCCACCTGGGGGCAGCCCATCAGGAAGTCCAGGATCCAGTTGCAGAGGGAGGTGTTTAGCCCCAGGGTCCTTAACTTAGTGATGAGCTTTGAGGGCACTATGGTGTTGAATGCTTAGTTGTAGTCAATGAATAGTATTCTCACATAGGTGTTCCTTTTGTTCAGGTGTGAAAGGACAGTGTGGAGTGCAACAGAGATTGCATCAGCTGTGGATCTGTTGGGGCGGTATGCAAATTGGAGTGGGTCTAGGGTTTCTGGGATAATGGTGTTGTGAGCCATGATCAGCCTTTCAAAGCACTTCATGGCTACAGATGTGAGCGCTACGGGTCGGTAGTCATTTAGGCAGGTTACCTTAGTGTTCTTGGGCACAGGGACTACGGTGGTCTGCTTGAAACATGTTGGTATTAGACTAGACAGGGAGAGGTTAAATGTCAGTGAAGACAATTGCCAGTTGGTCAGCGCATGCTTGGAGTACACGTCCTGGTAATCTGTCTGGCCCTGCTGCCTTGTGAATGTTGACCTGTTTAAAGGTCTTACTCACATCGGCAGCGTAGAGCGTGATCACACAGTCGTATGAAACAGCTGATGCTCTCATGCATGTTTCAGTGTTACTTGCCTCGAAGCGAGCGTAGAAGTAATTTAGCTCATCTGGTATGCCTGTGTCACTGGACAGTTCTCGGCTGTGCTTCACTTTGTAATCTGTAATAGTTTGCAAGCCCTGCCACTATCGACGAGCGTCTAAGCCGGTGTAGTACGATTCGATCTTAGTCCTGTATTGAAACTTTGCCTGTTTGATGGTTCGTCGGAGGGCATAGCGGGAGTTCTTATAGGGTTCCGGGTTACAGCCCCGCTCCTTGAAAGTGGCAGCTCTACCGTTTAGCTTAGTGTGGATGTTGCCTGTAACCCATGGCTTCTGGTTGGGGTATGTAGATACAGTCACTGTATGGACGATGTCATCGATGCACTTATTGATGAAGCCAGTGACTGATGTGGTGTACTCCTCAATGCCATCAGAAGAATCACGGAACATATTCCAGTCTGTGCTAGGAAAACATTCTTGTAGCTTAGCATCTGCTTCATCTGACCACTTTTATTATTGACTGAGTCACTGGTGCTTCCTGCTAGGATAGCATTATGGTCAGATTTGCCAAATGGAGAGAGAGCTTTGTACGTGTCTCTGTGTGGAGTAAAGGTGGTCTAGAGTTTTTCCCCTCCCTCTGATTGCACATTTAACATGTGTAATATTCATATGTGTAAACATACTGAATTGTAATTGGATGCATTTTACCGCCATATCATACTGTGCTATGATTGGTTAAGACCACCCAAATGGTTAGGCGATGGTCAGTTTGATCCTGGTTGGCGATACGTGAACATGCCAGTTATAGCTAGCTAATAAAGAGCTACGTTAAGAAATATCCTGTAGTACTGCATTTTATTATTTTGTACAAAGTGTGCAAAACAAGACAATATGCTTGTAGAAATGAGGTAAAATGGATTTGTTTCCCTGCATTAAAGTCCCCGGCCACTAGGAGCGCTGCCTCTGGATGAGCGTTTTCCTGTTTGCTTATGGCCGTATGCAGCTCATTGAGTGCGGTCTTAGTGCCAGCATCAGTCTGTGGTGGTATGTAGACGGCTATGAAAAATACAGAAACTCTAGGTAGACCACACTATCTACAACTTATCATGAGATGCTCTACCTCAGGCGAGCAAAACCTCAAGACTTCCTTAGATAACGTGCACCAGCTGGTGTTTACAAATATACATAGACCGTGTCTTACCAGAGGCTGCTCTTCTGCCCTGCCGATACAGTGTATAACCTGCCAGCTGTATGTTATTCATGTCATTGTTCAGCCACGACTCTGCGAAACATAAGATATTACAGTTTTTAATGTCCCGTTGGTAGAATATAGGTGCTTTTAGTTCGTCCATTTTATTATCGTTCCACCTTTTCTTGTAGTACCGATAGCAAAGGCAGATTAGCCACTCGTCGCCAGATTCTCACAAGGCACTCCTATCTCCTTCCGAGAAACATGCGTCTCTTTCTCCTGCAATTGATGGGGATGAGGGCCTGTTCGGGTGTCTGGAGTAAATCCCTCGTCGGGATCATTAAAGAAACATTATTTGCCCAGTTCAAGGTGAGTAATCATTGATCTGATGTCCAGAAGCTCTTTTCGGTCATAAGAGATGGTAGCAGCAACATAATGTACAAAATGAGTTTAAACATTGCGAAAAAACGAACACAATTGCACGTAAAGAGCCCATTAAACGGCAGCCTTCCTCCGGTGCCATACCGTGCTATGCAAAGGTGATGTGTTTTAGTGTTGCATTACACACGTTTGTATGAAGAGCAGACTACTGTACTATTAGATAATGCTCACGCAGTTAAGCCATTGTTTATTTGCATGTTACACTAACAAAATAACAATCATGTCTGTAAAGACCACACTATTGTGGCAAACTAATTTAAAATCTTTGATGCTTGATTAAGACACCTACCAACATGGGTAGATTATGGCCAGACAGTACAGTATGAAGAAAGGCTAAACCTGCTTCTCCAATAAAAATCCCCGATCACACTTGTAGGCGATGGCATGGCCACGTTGGCTAACTAAACTAGAAACACGTCATCGGGTCCGGTCGTCTCGCGTCGAACTGCGCATGTGCTTGTCGTTAAATCAAAGGCACTCCGGTATAAAGTTGTTTTTGTCGAAAATGAAAACGTGTCAGTTCGTCACTTTCACGAGGTTGGAATAGTAACATGTTCCACTAAAGAAATTGGCTCGAATCTAGGTTGCGCCTTTAGCTTGAGAGAATTAACAAGTCAAAAATAATTGTTCGCTTCTCAAACTCTTTCGTAAGCGTTGCCGGAAGTCATGCGATGTTGTGCCTGTGGGTTTAGAAACTTTATTGTTTAGTTCGTCACCCAAATCCCAGCCAATCCCCTTTGTAGGCCTGTTCATCTCGCTCAACTTTCACCTATCTATTTTATTTTTATTAACAAATCAATACAGAAAGTACATAAGGGAACACAAGTATATATAGATTATATACAATGGACAATCGAGCTAGGGGGTACAATATCACATTACAATTACACAAGGACCTTAAGGGACAAACATACACTTACAATTCTAACAGCTTTTTTGTTAGAGTATTTAACGTTAACTGTCTTAAAATACAGTTCAACCTTCACCTATCAAACTCAGTAGGGGCACCGTCAATGAGGTATGAGATTTTTAGCAGTACAGTAGGATAATATTTATATACCAAGACAAACCCCTCACATCCACTATGTCCCTACTGTCCGCCTGCAGTTGTTCACCGAAGCTCTTGCATTCAACAAAGGTAAAGCCGTTAGCTAAAGGAGATGCTATCTACTTGAGGGCGCTGCATTGTCCCCATGTCATAGATGGTATGCTAAAAGGTTGGCTAGCCCCACCGGCTTTCTAGCCACTTGCCAATCAGAACCAAACGTGAAGCTAGCATTTAGGTAGCTCGTTAGCTAAATAATGAAGGCCTTGGCTAACCCTGAAGTGATGTCTGTTGTATTTAACGTTAGGCAGCTACGAATTTTTATCCGGTAGATTTGTCTTTGAGTTGAAGCACAAGTATACAAACACAAGGACGTTATCCAAATATAACATTTTCTCTGTAGCCTTACCTAACTAGAACAAGTTTAGGATTCAGATAGCCAAATCCAACCTCGGATTGTTATTAGCTAGCTGGTTTAGCCAATTCAACAGGGTCGTTTACTCAATGGCTAATTATTGTTATTTTCTTTGTCATTTACATTGTAAACGAGTAACCGCTAGCTAACAAAGCTAACCAGCTAAACTATGTAACCAGTTATGCTAACGTTACTATTAAATATTGGTTGTGTCTGTACGAGTACCTAGCTATTATTCTGCCAGCTGTGTAGCTAGCTAGTTACCGACTTTGCTAGCCCTAGCTCAAAGGCTGGAGCTTCGTAGCTAACGTTAGATAGCCACCCCCCTTTCTCCATTTGAGTTTAATGAGATTTGTCCCAGTTTGTCAAATAACATCTAGTTAATACTGTATCGTCCTCAAGTGGGCCTTCACTACCTTGATATTGTCCCATGGACTCAGGAGCCAGACTCAGTCGATCAGAGACCGGCTAACTTTAGTTGCTGTAGGCTACTGCATGTTTCAGGCAAAGAAAGTTCCCATCTCTTGCAATGCATTTTACATTCCAACAATGTTAATCTCACAGCTGGAGGCAAATCACACGGGCTTTGGCTGTAACTCCACTTGAAAAGGTATCCATTGCTTGCAAAGCAAATGAGGACCAGCCATGATTGATTAGTTGGAACACAGCAAGCAGCACAATCATTTGAGTGAGGCTACCTACTTTTTCCAATGAGCTTATGTCTTGATAATGTGAAGGCTTCTTTTTTCCAGTTAGGCAAAGATCTACCCTAAACAAAAATAAAAGCAACAATTTAAAATATATATATTCATTTAATCTGTTACGACGCCGAACTGCATTCAGGTCAAGACCCTGATGAGGGCGACGAGCATGCAGATGAGCTTCCCTGAGACGGTTTCTGACAGTTTGTGCAGAAATAATCTTGTTGTGCAAACCCACAGTTTCATCAACTGTCCGGGTGGCTGGTCTCAAACGATACCGCAGGTGAAGAAGCTGGATGTGGAGGCCCTGCGCTGGCGTGGTTACACGTTGTCTGCGGTTGTGAGGCCAGATGGACGTACTGCCAAATTCTCTAAAACATTGGTGGCGGCTTATTGTTGAGAAATTAACATTCAATTATCTGGCAACAGCTCTGCTGGACATTCCTGCAGTCAGAATGCCAATTGCACGCTCCCTCAACTTGAGACATCTGTGGCATTGTATTGTGGGACACAGACGCTCATTGCACAAGGTGCACCTGTGTAATTATCATACTGTTTAATCAGCTTCTTGATATGCCACACCTGTCAGGTGGTTCATGGCATAGGAGAAATGCTCGCTAACAGGGATATAAACAAATTGTGCACACAATTTGTGAGAAATAAATATTTTGTGCGTATGGAACATTTCGGGGATCTTTTATTTCAGGTTATGAAACATGGGACCACAACTTTACATGTTGTGGGTTATGTTTTTGTTCAGTGTATTTTTATCTGTCAAGGTCAGATCTGTGGATTCTGACTTGAGTTTAAAAATATTCATTTTTAAGGTTTTACTCTACAGTAGGCTGTGTCCTTATGCCCTTGATGATCTTCACTCAGTGCTGTGAGCAAGGAGTCATTTAAAACATTGTTCAATCAGTCATGTTAGAATACCTGTAAATGTATTTGCTACAGCACAAATGTCTATCATTCACAATTGTCTGTTTATTATCCTTTACCGTGGAACTCAAGCTTCAGTCTCTCTTGCAGTGATGAGGTAGGCTAGGTCATCGTAAGGGATACTTTGCAGCGCATTGTGGCTTGCTGATGTTTTAAAGTGTGGACTAAAGCCACTCTGAATAGTTGAAACTTGAAGCCTTTCTATGCTGACTTTCTGTCCATGTAACGTGTCAGACACTCAACCTTGTTTAACTGATTGCCTCTCTCCTGACACAGTCCTTCTTGTGCCTTTCAGAATGTAGCATGTCTCATCGTGTCTTCCAGAAACGCCACTACATCAACAGTAAGAACTCTGGCTGGACCTCCTTCATTTTTCAATTTGATTTAGGCTACATACGTATGCTTTTTACCTCGCAATGCTGTGATGGCGTCATTTTGAACTAATAATAATATCTATTTTATATACCACTTTTCAGTCGCTTTAAAAACAAAACAATTTAACAACAAATGTAGGGATCTGGTGGTTAGATGATAGGTGATGATAGGAAGTTCAGAAAGGTATCTTGAGGGAGCGTAAATGGTACAGCCAGGCAGGGAGGTAGAGACATCTGACACAGGCTACGGAGCTCTTCATTGGGCACTTTGTCCTCTTCGATAGTACTGAAATGTTGCACCCACCTGGGTGATGCTCCGGTGACTAAAAGCGCCAGTAAGAGCACCACACCACAGCATTGGTCCAGAAAAAGCCCCCTATGAAGCGAGCCTCTGCATCCCCTCCCACTGCAGTCCACTTTCCTTCTAGGAACTGGGGCAGGGGGCCAAAAATCTGATGCTGTTGATCTGGTGTTGCTGCATCATTCAAATCATTTTAGCTAGCTAGGCAAGCCAAATATAAATTAACTAGCCATAATCAGTCCTGCAATCTGGGTGGCCCTAATTTAAAGAGAGCTGTTATTTTTAACTTACGCCATCTTTCTAAAATGTGATTTTTTTTGTTGTTTTTTTAGAACCTGAGAGATGTGCTCTCGAATCTCATCCCTAAAGAACAGAGTGGGATTAAGAACTTCAAAACGCAGTATGGCAAGACCAACATCGGCTCAATCTCTGTGGATATGGTACGTTCAACTCACCTGTCATTTGTAAATGTTCTAGTACCCTTTTCAGTAACAGTTGTAGTGTGAAATATGGTAGCTGTGGATATGAATGCCTAAGCAGAATTGTGTGTGTGTGCGCAATTGTCTTTACAGATCTACGGTGGGATGAGAGGTATGAAGGGCCTGGTGTATGAAACCTCAGTGCTGGATGCAGATGAGGTGAGTTGGTCTGTGCAGGGCAAGAGGGTTGAATGCAAAGTATCGGGTAGGGGGAAAGATTGGGCGTTTTTGCCTCTTTACTATTGCTTGTTGGTATCTTAGATGGCTTCATTTTGCCTAGATAATAGATGAGATTGTTTAAACAGTCTAGATAATGAAAAAAAGAAAGGCATGCCCTTTGCTATATTTTCTTGAGAAGTCCCATGTCTGAGGCTGTGCTTGAGAGAATAGCTTTGAAACAGATTGATTTCCATGATTGCTCAGCACTCCCCTGAGACAGATGGCAGTATGCAAATGGTTTGGATAGTACTGAATGAAATGGAACTAAATCAAAACCATCCTGTGTCTGATGCTTGAAGCTAGACAACTACCTACTTAAATAGTGATTTGAGATTCTAAATGGTTTTCTTTGGGGAGCTTTGTTTTTCAAGTCCCACCATATTCATCAGCTTTTTTTAGCTGAGAATAAGAAGGGTGTAATTTCTCAGCCAGTTCAGCATCACTTATGGAGATTGGCTTAACTCATAACACTCATGTGACATGGCGCCTATGGGCTATGTAATATCAATATGGGGAGTGGGATCAAAAGTATTTCATAAAGACTTATGGTAGAATTACGTAGATACCTAGTTATGGCAATTATTACTACTAAATAGCTTTTATGGGTCTCTTTAAAAAAAAAAGAAAAAAAAAGAAGGGAATTCGTTTCCGTGGCTACAGCACTCCGGCTCCAGGACGTGCTGAGCCCCTGCCTGAAGGTCTGTTCTGGCTGCTGGTGACAGGCCAGGTGCCCACTGAGGAACAGGTGAGTGTTAGCTTGGTAACGCATTATGGAGAGACAGTATGGCACAGCAGCTTAGCAGTAGGTCTAGGTAGCATCTTCATTTATGATACAACAATAATGGTACAGATAACATGATGTACATATTCAATGAAAAGGGTTGACCCATAAACCACAACATAAAGCTTTACAACAGACGCTAACTTTTTGAAATGATTGAATATTAAAACATACAATCTACCTGCAGTAAAGCCACTCAACATTTACATTACATTCAGTCATCTAGCAGACTCCCATCCAGAGCGACCCACAGGAGCAACCAGGGTGAAGCGCCCGGACCAAGGGCACGTGGACAGATCTCCCACTAAGTCAAATCGGGGACCAGATGATAGCTTTTGATCCTGTTTATCTGTGGGAGCAGGTTTGCTTCTATTTTGGTTTAATGACATCAGATGATAATTTGCATAGAAAACTATATTCAGTGGCCCCCTTTGTGATTGTAAGGCCTTAAACCATTACGTTTGGTGTGAATAGTTTGACCAATTACCCTATTGCTGATTCTGTGTATTGTATTTGTCCCCAGGTGAACTGGCTGTCCAAGGAGTGGGCCAAGCGTGCAGCTCTTCCCTCCCACGCGGTCACCATGCTGGATAACTTCCCCACCAACCTCCACCCCATGTCTCAGTTCAGCGCCGCCATCACAGCTCTGAACAGCGAGAGCAGCTTTGCCCGGGCCTACTCCGAGGGAGTCAACAAAGCCAAGTACTGGGAGGTGAGCTCAGGAAACATAGATTGAAGAATGTTGAATGGCACATGCCATTGTGGGAAATCATGTTGCTCAGTAGGACGAAATGTAGTAAAAGCTTTAATCAACTGAATGCGTCCCAGTTGTAATACTATCTATTGAAAGAGTGCTTTTTTGTCCGAATAGAAAATGGTTTCTTCTCTGTTTGTCTATGAAGACTCCATGGATCTTATCGCTAAGCTGCCTTGAGCGTGGCGGCCAAGATTTACCGCAACCTTTACCGCGAGGGAAGCAGCATCGGTGCCATTGACTCCAGTCTGGACTGGTCACACAACTTTACCAACATGTTGGGCTACAGCGACGCCACGTTCACCGAGCTCATGCGCCTGTACCTCACCATTCACAGGTCAGTTTTATAGAGAATGCTACTTCATTCATAATGATGTAGTTTATCGTCCATTCGTCTGCACCTTGTTAACGTTTGGGTGTGCATATTCAGCTCCTGCTCCGTCATTGCATCAGTGCAGTTATGTGGTTGCATTACTCATTCATTCACACACTTCCCTTTCTCCTTTGCTACAGTGACCATGAGGGTGGTAACGTGAGTGCCCACACCAGCCACTTGGTGGGCAGTGCCCTGTCTGACCCCTACCTCTCCTTCAGCGCAGCTATGAACGGTCTGGCTGGACCCCTTCACGGATTGGCTAACGGGTGCTAATGTCCAAGTTAACATCCAACCTACTACTGCTCATAATACTGTGATTTAAAGCAATGCTAATCATAATTGCTTAGAAATAGCACATTTTCTGTTATTGTGATTGTTAATAATGGCGAGATGGGAGCAATATGAAACTATAACAGCAGTCGTGATAATGGCGAATGAGAGCAGTGATTTGACTAGGTTGGAGTGTGCCCCTGCCTGACCTCTGACCTGCTCCCCTTGTAGGAGGTGCTGGTGTGGCTGACAGCACTGCAGAAGGAGATGGGAGGAGAGGTGTCTGACGAGGCCATGAGAGACTACATCTGGAACACCCTCAAGTCTGGAAGGGTGAGTGGACTGGTCTGGTCTGGAGGGCAGGCCAAGTTGGGTCAATGAGGGGGACGAGTCAACGACAGGAAACCCAAGGGACACTTTTCCATCTCTACGTAAAAGTGAAGTGATCAGGTGCACAAAAGAAAAGACACATTTACATTTGACGAATAAGCTTCAAGGGGAATGATATGTAACCTTAGAAAGAGATTCAACCTACATTTTTGGCCTTCTGTTTGTGTTCGCAGGTGGTTCCAGGCTACGGCCACGCTGTCCTGAGGAAGACAGACCCCAGGTACACCTGCCAGCAGGAGTTTGCCTTCAAGCACTTGCCCAACGACCCCATATTCAAGCTGGTGCACCAACTCTACAAGATCGTGCCCAACGTGCTGCTGGAGCAGGGCAAGGCCAAGAACCCCTGGCCCAATGTGGATTCCCACAGTGGAGTGCTTCTGCAGGTGTGCAGGAGGATAGGACAAACCTATTGGAGTACACTTCCAACTGATTGGGAGGGACACAGGGTGACGGTTACAAGAAAGGCCTCCACCCTCTCTTGAAGGGGTGAAGAAAAACGTACAATGTCAAATTTCAGCTTATTTTCTTAGTTTTTTCCAGCCTAGTGAACTGTCAAAGCCATATAAAAAAAAAATATATATATATAAAGCATCTAGCCTCTCTCCTACTTTACTTTAGCTGTCCCTTACCTTCCTGCAAAGCCCTTATAGATATCACATACAATTGGGTGTACTATAATTAAGTCTTCCCCTGTGCTGTGCAATTAACTCCATATCTCTCTCTCTTTCCTGTCCTAACAGTTCTACGGCATGACAGAGATTAACTACTACACGGTGCTGTTCGGCGTGTCCCGAGCCCTGGGCGTGCTGGCCCAGCTGATTTGGAGCCGAGCCCTGGGCTTACCCCCTGGAGCGCCCCAAGTCCATGAGCACAAACGCACTCATGACCCTGGTGGTAGTTTTCTGTCTTGCCAACGTAGTGGTACTCATGACACTAAATGATGTGTCACACACTACAAGATTCTTCATTTGGTCGTAAGGATTCTCGATACCACGCTGTCTAGCGAAAACAATGTGATGTGATTTGATTGTGCAGCTAGAACGAGCTGTGGGCCAAAGAGCCTCAAAACATTTTGTTAGACATTCACGCTTGCCATAGTTAAAATATTTAACCAATACATTTTGAATTAAACATTGAACTTCAGAGCTATAATATTTAACCAATATATTTTGAATTAAATAACATTGTGAACTTCAGAGGTGTACTGATTTGACACTAGCTTTGGTTAAAGGGAAGTACAAACGTAGGCTAGTAGTCATCGCTCCTGTTCGAGAGTCAGTCTACACATTCTGATGCGATACGTCATCATCTCACTAGCTTCTCTGGTGAGCTCTCATTGGCTGTTGCTGATCACAGTACTCAAAACGTGTCGTTGCACATCTCACACTACAGGAGCATGGCAGATTTTGTGCTGATAAAATCAAACGTTTGAAAATATCAGGATGACTCAGACAGGACCGGTAGCCCTGAGATTGCGTCTCTGGCCCGTTCACATTATACGAGCGTCAGTAACGGCCGTGCGCCCCGACTAGGCAACGACGTGGGAATTTTGATCTCAAACTTGTCTGGGACAGGTAAATCGGGCCAACATCATGTAGTGTACGCCTGGCTTATGGTAATATTTTTTTATTTTGTGAGACTGAGCCATATATATATATATATATATGAGTCTTATATATTTAAGCTGACCTGGTTTTGTAAAGAACTCAAAATATGTCAATTATTCAGTTGTAGAATCTGGGGCACTTGCATTGTCAGACAATTTTTCCAAAATAACGAAACAAAAGACAACACTCCATGGCAGGCACGGTCCTTCTGTAATATAACCACAGAATAATATGTACAGTCACCGTCTGCAAATGACCAGGGTCTGTAGGTTCGTAATAGGATACTGCTGCCCCTTTCATCAATGATTGATGTCACACCACTATAAATCAAGGCCAAGTTCACTTATTACACAATTTTTTGCCAGTGTTCGCCAAACCCATTCTGGTAAACGGAATACTATGCAGGTTGCTTTGTACAGTGCTTCACAAATAGCTCTGTTCTATTGGGAAGGGAGGTTGTTTTGAAAAGTGATCAGGGTAAGAAGACAGCACTGTTTTCCATTTTATTTTAAATCTACCCGAGCTGAAAGGGTTGAATTATTATTATTTTTATTATATTGTATTATCAAACTTGGGGGTAATCTTTTTTGTAGAGTTTTTCTTCAAGACCTGAGGGCAACTTCAAAACATCAATGGAACATTTCCTTCTAGTCAGAAAAATTAATGTAATTCGAGAGCTGGCTAGCATTGACTAAATAGTACGCGTGACCCGTTAATATTGGTGTCTCAATCGATGTGCTATTAGAATGTTTTGTAAATGTTTGTTTTTAGAAAGTCTGCTTGGTTTACTACGTCCAACTGTAACGTCTCATCTTTCTCATGACGCAAGTACACATCTGAAACGCTATACCAACTAATCATTAAATAAGAATTTGTTCAACTGACTTGCCTAGTTAAAGGTAAAAAAAAATAAAAATTGTGTTCAACTGGATTGTTGTTAAGGTACAGATTTGCTTGGTTTAGTTTTAAGGCTGCTCTCAGGTGTAGTGGGAGGGGGCTTGTGTTTGTAATAGTCTGTTTCAATGCAGACCATATCCAATACACTCCAATTGGGCACAACACCGACAGTACCCTCCTGGCTATTCATTTAATTTGTTTTCAAACCGCCCCCCCCACACTGTCTACCCCCTGTAGTGTATTTCCCAAATAGTATATATGTATTTTAGGTTTTAAAAGTTTGTCCTGTTCCTGTATTTGATCCTGTTCTAACCAAACCTTGGGTTATTCTGGTTTAAAGATAGATACATCTTATGTGAGATTGGGAAGTGGAGAAATCTGAACTTTATTTTCTAGCAGAGCTGGATGTGGGAGAGAAAATGGATAACAATTTTAAATAAAAGGCAAATGTTAACAATTACTCTTCTCTTGAATTCTGATTTTTATTGCTGTCTTTTTATAGAGATGTGGTTGTTGCACATTCTTTACAGAAGGTGTGGTCATAACGGGTTACCACAGAACAGTTATGTTATTCTGTGCCGGCTGTGTATGGAGTGTTCTGAGGACATCTCAGTTATTAAGTGTTCCAGATGTCTCCACAGCACTCAGGTTTCTGCTTCCCTTTGGCCTGGTCAAGACGTCATATGCCTGTGGTACAGAGACTGGATTCCAAATAAACAACGGTTCAGTGTGCTTTGGTCAGAAAATACAAAAATTGCTATGTGTTGCAACTGATTTGAACTGTGGCTTCAAATGACAAATTGGCTGACAATCGATACGCTTTCTCCTAAATTGCCAAGCACTCCTGTGACAACCTGAAATGTCCTGATATTGACAAATGCGACAAAAAAGTTATACTTTGGTTTATTGGCTTTTGTTTTAAAGTCTAAAATACATACGTAAAAGGGATGCACTGAGGGGTTGTAATGGCTGGCAGGACCTAAAGAGCCCTGATTCCCACCAACAGAATCACCCCTTTTCAACATCTCCAGCACCACCCAAACCTGTGAAAATGGAGTGTTTCTATGTTTTGAAGTAAAAGATATCTTCCTCTAAGTGTTTCCAATTAGTAGGCAATGCCTACTCATAATTGGTTAAAATCACGATGCACACTGATGTCATTGTAAACTTTTTCAAAACAAACATGCCGTTTTCACATTTGTTGGGGTGGTGCTGGAGATTAATATGACGTTAAAATGTACCTTTACCCCAAAATAAACATTAAGGCAAATCAGGGGAATGTTATAGGAAAGCGATATAGAAATCTCACTTTCAATTAAATGTGAGTGATTAGAATTCAGAATATTACAATTAAACACCACATAGGCAAATGTCAATCCGCCATAATACTATACAAAAATAAACGCAACATGCAACAATTTCAAAGATTTTACTGAGTTCATATCAGGAAATCAGTCACTTAAAATAAGTTCATTTGGTCCTAATCTATGGATTTCACATGACTGTGAAGGGGTGCAACCATGGGTGGGCATAGGCTTGGTCTGAGAAATGTCACCAACTAATAACATCCTGTGGTCCTTAAATATCTTTGTGGTTAAACTAATTAAAACCTAAATACACTGAACAAAAATAAACATGTAAAGTGTTAATCACGTGTTTCATGAGCTGAAATAAAAGATCCCAGAAATTGTCCATATGCACAAAAAGCTCTCAAATGTTGTGCACAAATTTGTTTACATCCCTGTATGTGAAATTTTTTCCTTTGCCAAGATAATCCATCCACCTGCCCGGGTATGGCATATCAAGAAGCTGATTAAACAGCATGATCATTACACGAGTGCACCTTGTGCTGGGGACAATAAAATGCCACTAAAATGTGCAGTTGTGTCACACAATGCCACAGATCTAAAGTTGAGGGAGCATGCAATTGGCATGCTAACTACAGGAACGTCCACCAGAGCTGTTACCAAAGAATTGAATGTTAATTTCTCTACCATAAGCCGCCTCCGTCATTTTGGAGAATTTTGCAGTACATCCAACCGTCCTCGCAACCGTAGACCACGTATATGGCATCGTGTGGGCGAGCGGTTTCCTGATGTCAGTGTTGTGAACAGAGTGCCCCATGATGGCGGTGGGGTTATGATATGGGCAGGCATAAGCAACGGACAAGGAACACAATTGCAGTTTATTAATGGCAATTTGAATGCACAGAGATAGTGTGACGAGATCCTGAGCCCCATTGTGAGGTCAAATTTTAAGGTATCTGACCAACAGATGCATATCTGTAATCCCAGTTGTGAAATCTATAGATTAGGGCATAATGCATTTATTTCAATTAACTGATTTCCTTATATACACACACTCAGTAAAATTGTTGTGTTTATATTTTTACATAGATTTAATGTGTGGACATGATTCAAACCAGTTAAAACATCTTATGAAAATCAAATGGGTGTGACATGGTAATTCTGACCACCCAAATTATATTATGTTCAGTTCTCTTATGAGTGCCCAGTTAACTAGCTGAAGTATTTACTGGATTGGTAAAAATAACCTTGAAAGCCTGACAATTCATTACACCTATCAAAATATGGAATTTGCTTCAGTAAATATCAGGCTCTGCAGCAAAATGGCAATAAATAGGAAAATGGCCTAAGAATCCAGTACATACGGAGGACGGTCCAGTCTCAAATGATCCTCTTTTCACATGCAAGTGGTGGCTGTGTTGTTCAAGCAGTCAAGCTGTAGATCCATTCCCCACTTCAACTGTGTGCAACAACAGTCATTTAATGGTCGTCCACAAAATGCAATGGGTTGAAAGTGGGGAAAACGTGTGTAATCTCCCAGATAAGTACAAGCACATGGAGGCTCACGTTTGGTTCACCTCATGGAACATGAGTTCTCTGGGTATTTTAGTCTCTGGGCCGAACTTGGTGCAAGCTCGGCGCTCGAAGGCAACAACCATTTGCTTCACGACTTCATCAAAGAAGACCGTCGCTAACTGCGAGTGTAGCAAAGAGCGAAACTCAAAAGATATCTGCAAGACAAAGGTGGAAAATTGTTGAGGTTCTGTTCATAATCATGTTTCCCCAATAGATGATTAGGTCATTAAACCTGCAATTATAATGTCTGTTTAATCAGAAGTTCACACTACTATAATATTCAAAGTATTAAATAGTTTGCTGCATGTAGGGCTGTGGCGGTCACGAAATTTAGTCAGTAGGTGATTGTCAAGCAAATAACTTGGCCTCACAGTAACTGAATGTTAATGAACACATTCAGCATCTCCTGGCTTCCACACAGCTTACAAGCTGTCACTGATGTAGACATTTGAAACATCTACATTTTAAAAGTCTAATAAATCCATGTAATATAGCCTACACCTTCACAATAAATCCATTATTTATTTTAGACAGGTCTAAAGAAGCATGATATGAAGAAAATGTAGTCTATTTCAGAAGAACAGAATACTCTAAGTTGTCCTTATGTTAGGGCCTGATCTGGCTGTGGGCTACACTAGTTCATTTAGCAGACAAGATTTGCTTATAATTCTGTGGCTTTATTTATTAGTATATAGAATACAATTGAAAATAAATATTTTCTGAAAACAATGAGGGAGTGCGCACATGCGGCTATTCTGTGTTGAGCGGTTAACAAAGAAATAGGTATTCCTACATGCTTAATTTAGAGTTATTAATGTAACTTTAGATCTACAAACGTTGGGCTATACGTTTTGATTTTTAATACATAGTAAGGCTGCATGAGAATGATGATTTGAAAAAAAGTCACTTGAAAGGCATGTGCTCTGCATTGTTTTTTTGCACAGTGTGTACACACTTCAACATCCTCTCATTCACAATTTGACAAGTACTTGATAATGCCTCGAATTTCACGGCGGCATCCCCTTTGTGGCCGTAATGCACCCCAAAAGAATCCATGCCTTTTCCAGCCCGGAGTGCTGCGTTGTGCCCTGCGTTGTGCTGTGCAATCTGAAGCGCCTTTCACTAACGTGATCGCGTCTTTCTCACAGGCTACAAGTGAAGACAGACACGTCGGGGACGCAACTGCGCGCATCCTTATCCAATTCCGAGGTGCATATTGAAGATATTGGAAGAACTGTCCACATTTACTTTTCGTCAGCCAACAAGATGAGTAGGCCAAATGAACAGCAAAAGCATGTCAATCTACTATCCCCCATTGTACAAAAGTCGACCTATTCTATTCTGTGTGAAAAATAAATATTCCAAACATAGTCTGGGACAGTTGTGGAATGCGATAGATCCCAAATTAATACAGCCACTAGCATCAAAAAACATTTTTTATGCAATGTGGCTGACGCAACAGATCAGAGCGTTTAGCTTAAAATGGTAAACTATTAGGCAATTTTTTTCAAATTATAAAGGACAGCACACATGCTGGTAGGATAAGCGCGAATGTTCCATTTGCAGGAAAACACCATTATCAAAAGTGACCGCAAATACAATGCATGTAATGCTTTTATTATAAAGGTGCATTTTTATTGTGAAAATGATCTTCCCCAAACTTGAAACTCAAGTGCTGCTTTTATATGCCAGTTAGGCGCCACAACCCTTGTAAAACAGATTAATGTGCTTAATTTTAATAAGTTATTTGGCCACTTTAGTTGTTAGAGCGTTGGGCCAGTAACCGAAAGGCTGCTGGATCGAATCCCCAAGCTGACAAGGTAAAAATCTGTCGTTCTGCCCCGGGGACCAAACACGTGGATGTTGATTATGGCAGCCCCCCGCACGCACCTCTCCGATTCAGAGGAGTTGGGTCAAATGCGGAAGACACATTTCAGTTGAATGCATTCAGTTGTACAACTGGCTAGGTATCCCCCTTTCCCTTTCTAAAACATATAGGCCAGGCTACATGAGGTGTGCGACTAGGATTCGAAAAAGTCGCAAAAAAAGGCATAATTTCTTATGCTGAGCATCATTCACAAATGATAGGCTAATATTGTCACCCATCAGACTATTCTTGATTCAATCTTGTCTTTACATATACTAAATAATGTGTGACATTTTTGTTTTAATTTAGAATGGACCACCAAAAACACATGTCATCTATGCACTTAAATAGCAAATGGAGGATGCTTTTCCCCATGGTTTATTTGCATGCCAGCCAGGTAGGCTACACTCCTGTTGTAAATATAAGCAATGTGCTTAATACTAGGAAAGTTGAGAAATAAATATAGTAGGCCTAGCCTATAGAACGCTGATGGGTCCTCTTTTTATTAGCGGCCATCACTCCATTTTCTCCCACAATTGCATAGCCTATTGAAATGTTGAGCAACATGAGCTCATGAAGTGTTTGATTAGATTTTTGAATACATTTGCATGGATGTCAGAGTGATTAGAGGGACAATAGAGAGCCGAGTTTGGTAGCAAGTTTGGTAGGCTACTAATGACCAGCAGAAGCATCAGAGCTTGAAGAAGCCTAATTACCGTGACTAAACGGTCATGTGGAATTTGACTGCCTTCATGGCTCAGGACCGCCGGTGTGGCGGTAAAACGGTCACCGCAACAGCCTTAGCTGCATAGCAATAATATTGCATGGTGCGACAAGGAAACACTTACAGAGAAATCAACAGTACAGGTTCTGGGATAACCAGGTATTCCAGGGCTGAAACGCCATATTGTCTCCAAGTGGTTGAACAGTTTACCATCTGTGCAAACAGCCTACAGAAAGGGGAAGTGCCAGTAAAATGAGATGCAGTGCATGTTATTATTGGTGAATAAATGTTAAAGAATAACTTTAAAGCACTGCAAAACAATAGACTTGTAAGATCATGGAGTTGATCGAGTCTACGAACCTTGACTAGATGAGGGCGCACATTGGTGATCATGGAGGTGTATCTCTCGACTATAGGGGGGAAACCCACTTCTAGTTTGGCTTTAGCATGGCTGGCTCTCTGCATGATGAACTGAGATTTCTTACACCACGGAACAAAGTGCTTATAATCGTCCACGTTGGCCACCACATCATACATCTCCTGCATCGAGTAACTACAGAGAAAAAAAGGGGGAAATAGTATTCTTAGCATATTTGCATGAGACCATACTTTGCTGATATGACGATACATCTAGTCTTCACACTGAATAATGATGAAATGTGCTTGATTTGATGTTAGTATATTTGTCATTTACATGATTCTGTTGATCAGGGACAGTAGTAGGCTCTTATCAAAGTTCACAGATAGAAAACGCTAAGTATGCGGCCCTTGACATGTGTTTTCTCAATATTGTTATGGAATACAGTACATGGCATAGAACTAGAACACAAGGGGATGTTTTGATTAAAGGCCCAGTGCAGTCAAAAACGTGATTTCCTGTGTTTTATATTTCCACACTGAGGTTGGAATAAAACGGAAAATTATAATAATACCATTTTAGTCTAAGAGCTGTTTGAAAAGAAAACCTGAAATTTCAGTCCATTTTGGTGGGATGGAGTTTTGGCCTGCCTGGTGACAACACAAAAATGGCTGCAATGGACCTTTAAATTAATCAGCATTTAGCCATGTCCACTGAAGCACAGATGCAATCTCTACATTACCCAATGATTCTTCGTTCTGAATATTGTTTCCTCTTGTTGGCCAGACTAAGGAAGGTTCTGCTAGGGGGAATGATAGTTGTCCTCCTGTCCAAATGGATAAGAATCCTGGGGGTCCTGGTCATAAGGATGCCACAAGATGTCACATATCTGTTGGTCCAAGAATGATCAGTCACGGACTTGCAAAACACCACTTTAAAACACTGGTTCATTGCATTCTAATAAACCCCATCAATAAGACCCTTGTTATACAATGCTACCAGTTGAAACCCAACAGACACCCAAATTACCGTAAAACGTTAATTAAACGCGTCTCAAATAGCCTCATGTCCCTTTTAATAGCCGGGCAACATAACACATTTCTGCAAATAAACACTGGTTTAAAATAAATGCCGGGTCTAAATTAATTGTTAACGAGGTAACCAGGAATTGTTCATTTTATTTTTACATTGAATAGTTCAGCAATGACTCGAAATAATGATGGTAAGCATCTGTTATTATCGCCAGTAAAAAACTTCTCGCCATTTGGGGTTGAAGGTAGCCTAGTGGTTAGAGCGTTGGGCCAGTAACCGAAAGGTTGGTGGATCAAATCTGTCATTCTGCCCTTGAACAAGGCAGTTAACCCTAGGCCGTCATTGTAAGTAAGAATTTGTTCTTAACTGACTTGCCTAGTTAAATTAAGGTTAAATCATTTAAAAAAAATGGCTGCTAACAACTGAGAACTGCTAACTAACTGGCAAGCACAAAAACAAACAGCTACTTCGTGACTACAGACCCCTAGAAAACGTACGATCGTCTTCTAGTGGCGAAAGTAATTACTGCCCAAAATGCACAGTCAAAGGATAATAATTTTTAAATAGAGAAACGTGGCACCGTGTGTACATGATAACACTGTGCAGGAAATGAATAATTGTATTAAATTGCTGGAAGTGAATGCTGGAATTAAACATTTAACTATGCAAATTAATAAAAGCTGTACGCATTAAGGAAATATAAGCCTGTCCAATAAGCGCCTGTTGTGTTCAATGATTTAAGCAACTAAAGCTCGGGCTATTAATTGACATTTCTTGGTATGTACTTTGTAACCGCACCATCGTCACCCCTACCCCACACGCTTACCTGATTGGCTGTTTAATCCGTATTCTTGGCCCCAGCACTGTATTCAACCGGTTTTTGCCAAATGTAGAGAGATCTCGCAACTCACTGAATGTCCGTATACCTATAGGCAATCGAAGGGTGGTCACAGTCGCCAACCCAGCCATTTGTTATTTTAAAAGACAGTGATGACTGGCAACAACAATCTAACCTAGCAAATTACCTAACCTAGCTAGCTCACGCTACACAGCCAAGCTATAGGATGGTCGCTACTAGAAAGCTAAGTGGCTGATGCTATACACATTTACGTATAATTAGTAACGTTAGTTCAATAATGTAAAATGTCTAGCTGATGCTATACACATTTCCGTAAAATTAGTAACGTTAGTTCAATAACGTAAAATGTCGAACTAGTTAAACAAGTAGTTTGTAACAGGACAATTTTAGTTACCTAGCTAACTAACGGTAGCTAGCCAGGTAGCCACCAGTTAACGTTAGCTACCTAACTAACATTTCAGAAATGTCATTTATCGCTTTCTAGCCTCAATCGAATGAACTGCCATAACTGTTTAGCAAGCTAGCGACATAACGTTTCGTCTGCCATCTTCTTCCTCCTTTTTTATTACTTTATCCGGCCAGGTCAACCGGTGGCAAGTAGTATCTATTATATTGACAAGATCGTCGATTGACCCCTCTAACAATGGAAATACATGTCCGCAAAGGCGGAAGGCAGGTGGGAACATACGCGCGTGAACAAGAAACACAACTCTCATATAACATTGCCGGAATGCCATGCGCGTCCACTTTTATATCGG
Organism: Salvelinus alpinus; assembly: GCF_045679555.1. NCBI lineage: Eukaryota > Metazoa > Chordata > Actinopteri > Salmoniformes > Salmonidae > Salvelinus > Salvelinus alpinus. The sequence continues at coordinate 41,498,391 of NC_092087.1, forward strand.
TACTTCGTAAAAACCTAAACATTACGAAACTTATGTTCGATCAAATAAGCTTCACGTAGTAAATTCGCAATTACATTTTTTGTTAACCAAGTTCGAGACTCATAGACCTCCATACCAAAAATCCCCACTTGGTCAGTTTATCAATGTATTCTCGCGCTGACATATTTTGGGCGCGGAGTTTATTCTCTCGCTTCGGCTTTTCCTCTTTGCTGATAGTCACGTAACGTTATGCTGCGTTCATAACCAAGTGTGAAGGTGGGACTACACGACTGGGAAAAATCTTCTTGAACTCTCCTCCAGATGGTAATAGAGATAAATAGCAATGGCGTCTTTTTGTAAGAACCAGCAATTGTTCGTTGGAGAAAGCCTATGAGGAAAGTTAATGGCGTTTTTGGATAGTCCCCGAAAATAAGGTCAGTAGTAAACACAGGTTTAGGAGATTTTATATGTTTATGTGCTTTATTACAGGTAATAATTTTAGGACTCATCACTGCATTCTCTACCAGAAAGTATTTTGGCCGTCTTTGATGTTACTTAGGTTGATACATTGCTATGTTTTCATATATAAAGCACTTTTACATCATTACTAAATTTTAGACATACAAGTTACCACACCGGTCTTGGGGATGGCTAAATCTAGAAATGAATTTGGTGTCTACTGAGTTAGGTAAATCAGCTTTTAGTTTTCTTGCACCTTATTTGTGGAACAACCTTCAAAATGTTCTTAAATTTGATGTTCTGGTGCCTCTAGGGCAATACAGGAAGCTGATTGAGGACCTTATTACTGATTAATGTGTTGTTTTTTTATGACCATGTTTTTTTTCTTTCTTTCTGCTTGCATTTTGTATTTATATTTTGCTGTGTCTCTATTTTCTCAAATTGATGTAATTCAGGGCTCATCTGTAAAAGAGACCTTGGTCTTAGCCGGAGCATCGGCTCTCGGACCAACAGACTCCAAGACAGCTTCTACTCCAAGCCATAAGACTGCTAAATAGTATATTGATTGTACCCAAACGATCGGCACTGACTCTATCTTGCGCTGACAGTATGCACACTCACTAGACTTTATATACACACTCACTCACACACACTATGCTGTCACTCCTACACAAATCCTTCACACATTCAAACACTACACACACAAGCATACACAATTTTAGATGATTTATTTGCTGCTGCAACTCTGTTCTTTATTTTACTCTTATCATTATCTATCTGGATGCCTGGTCACTATACCCTGCCTGGTCACCTCGTACCTCTGCACATTGATGTGGTACTCCCTGTATATAGCTCCATTCTTGTTTATTTTATTTATGTCATTCCTCTTGTGTTAGTTACTATTTTATTTTTTTAAACTTTGCATCTTTGGGAAAGGTTTGTAGGCAAGCATTTAATTGTAACGTCTACACCAATTGTATTCAGCTCATGTAATAAATACAATTCTATTTGATTGATAACAGCATTTTCTGCAGTTAAATGCAACGAAAATATTATTTATGAAAAGCAATCAATGAATGTGTTTTTAACACTGTAATTTGTTTAAAAGCATAATATCTGTACTTTCAGTTTGTTTCACGCTGCTTGTTGGACGTTAGCCAATCTTCATTTCTTAACGCGTTCAAAGCACGTTCAAAGCACCTGAATGCATCCAACTGGTATTTACGACTTCACAACCTTACCACTTGGTTATGAATGCAGCATTCGATTCTTTTAAAATGTCATCATGACTAGTTAAGGCCACTCCCACTTAAATTAGGTAAATAGCTGCTAATCACGTGACTTATTAGTCGTTTATTTTGGCAATGAATGTACTTATCACTAATCAGGCTTCCATCCAACAATTTTATGCTAATAAAGTACATGTCGGATAAAAAAGCACGTGCCAATAGCAGAGTGGACACACTCAGTAGAGTTGAAAATGCGATGAAAACTGCAAACATGTTTTTTTATGTGCGCTATGTCATCATGCACAGCCTTTTATCGACAAGTCAGTTTGACGCAACATCTCTGGTGTGAAAATGTGCGTATTATTTGTATGCATATTTTAGAATATTTGCATGAAAATCTGTCGCAAATTAGATGGAAAGATAGCAAGGTTGACAGAAACTACAAAAGATTGTCCAAAAAATAATAATTTTCTCAACAACAAAAAATAGATAAATCTACCCAACACACAACTAGTCCAGGTAGTTCTCTTGGAGTAGACCGATATAGAAGGGTATAACATTCATTGCAGACATATTTTTTTCCTCACATAGTTACGATATTACTCAACTAAAGGAATAATCTGGTGAATCATTACGTTTATGGATAGATGTTGGTACACTATTCAAAGTGACCACTGTATGTCGCTGCTGCACTAAGCTAGCTTCTAATTTACCAACTGCAGCCGTTCAGTAACGCACACTTGTGTCTATCAGAGCAATAACAACGGCGAGCAAACACGCCACAGAACAAACCCTTCCCCGAATAATTGCCACAATAACACATATCGCAGTTACATCTCCACCCGATCCTAATGAAGAAGCTTCGGTTTGACTGACTGGGAGATGGGAGTACAAAACATAACAGACCAGGTGGGTAATGCGAATTAACGTTAGCTAGCTAAAAGATTCCTTTTTGAAACCGTTGCTTCCTTTATCACTATTTCCTTATGAGGGCGGGTTTGATAGCTAGCTCACGTTAGCTGCGGTGCTTGGCCTGAAAAGTAGTTTATGGCCATTTAAACGATGCAGTCTGATCACATTCTACATGCTCCAATAGCGTATTCTAACGTGGGACTGTTTGCTAAAATTGTCACCAATGACTTGTTCGCTTGCTAATGCCAACTAGTTACATTTGGCAATAGGATTTTACACGCGAACGTTAGACCAGTGTGCCTAACCAGTCTAGTCTACTAAACTAAATTATTTATGGAGTTGAGCGGCGACTGAAGCGCGAACGTCACATACAGTTTTAGTTTTTTTGATCAAACTACTGATTTCGGTACCCAACGAATAGCCCCCAATTACACAGAACAATGTCGTGTTTAATTTCGTGGTATTCGTTGGGTGCTGAAATCAGTAGGTTTTAATAGAAACGTCATTTTATGTGACGTCGGAGCTCCAGTCCGTCCACACTAGTTGCCGCTCAACTCCATTATAAATAGCGGAGTTGAGTTTAATCGGCTAGCTAGGCTTCCATTCCATGCGGTAGCTAGTTAGTTAGCATTGGCGATGAGTCAGTCAGTTGTAGCCAGTTGTAGCCAGCTAACTGTCTAAGCATTTGGGATTTGATCACTTTCGGCATGCACAACTTGTTCAGACAACAACCAGCCAATGTATTAAATACTTAGTTAGCGAACAGTAGCTAGCTGGCAGCGAGGGTACGGATTTAGCTACTGTACCTCGCTGCAATCAGCTAGCAAGGGACTGGGCTGTCACTAACATTTGTTGGTAAGGTCTCTTGTTAGTTGCACATAAATGTTAGCTAGCTGCACATTGTGTGTTTAGCTAGTTAACGAGACACTACGTTAAACTATAATAAGCTAACTTCACTTCCATCAGCTGTTACGATTGAATCACACTGCGTGATGAGGCGTTTTCCAAGTACGTTGTGTTGGGTGCATGCAGCTAGCTAGTGAACAAATCTGACTAGTCTGTTAGTAATTCCCAATCAAATTCAAATGGCTAGCTAATGACAATCATCCACCCTGTGTTATCAGGGAAGCATCACACCAATATCATGCTGACATGTAGTCTGACTATGGCATCATAGTTTTATGTGATTCAGGAGAACATTTCAAACAACTTTGCAAGAAATTGGACCATATAGGACTATTTTTTTTGTATTCACAGGAGGATCGGTATGTCATTAGGGTGGCTTGAGGATAAACGTCATTAGGCCAGAATGTATGCGTTCACTGCTGCCCGCGCGTGTCTCTGTGTCGGCCACTCATCTCTGCCTTGGCAAACATCTGTGTTCTCGAACCACATTGCATTTTGTCTCACAGGGCAATGAATGCAAGTCAATGATACCTATATTAGCATTTCCCAAATCATGTCCAAATTAAGCAATACGGCCAGAGGAGGTGTGTTATATGACCAATATACCACGGCTAAGGGCTGTTCTTAGATTCAATGCGTAGTGCCTGGATACAGCCATTAGGTGCCTTATTGCTATTATAAACTGGTTACTAACGTAATTAGAACAGATTTTTTTTGGTCGTACCCCTTGTTATATGACCCGTGGTATATTGTCTGATATACCACAGCTTTCAGCCAATCAGCATTCAGGGGTCGAACCACCCAGTTTATAATAATTTATAAGTAACTTTGAGTTACACAATTCATTTTGAGATACGTTAGGATGATTTGGACAGGAAGGTCGAAAAAATAAAAAATTACATCAAAACCTCAACCCCGTCTAAATAAAAGTAAAAAAAAAAAAAAAAAAAAAGTCTATAAATCATAGTGATGATATTAATAGTGAGATGTGCAATGTCATTTTGTTCCGATATTTGATTTATTTATTTAAAATAAAATCATTTGACTTCTGTTTTTAAGAGTCAATTACTCAAACGCCAAAATAAAATGTATAAAATAGATTTTAACACAAACTTCAGGGAGCATTTTGCCCCATAGAGGGGGGTGTTTTTCCCCGATGCTTTTCCCGATAGCTGGGCAAAACGTCCCCCCCCCCCCCCCTTTCTAACGCTTCTGTTTTTGACTCTTAAAAACATGGTATTTATTTTAACTCAGAATATTTCATGTGTTTATATTCTCTTCCAGACTCCACTGGTCCAGGCTATATTTAGCCGAAATGCAGAAGAAGTGAAGTTATTGTTGCACAAGAATGAAGAAGTCAATGCACTGGTAAGATGGCTCGCTACACATGAACATGACCCCGTATGAATCAATTTCCTCCACATCTCGCTTAACGGGCCAGCCAGTTAAGCAGGAAGGGATTACCTGTCAAATCCTCTACATGCTTTGACCTTCCTGTCAAGTTTGAATCAGACATAGTTAATATCACACACAGTCAATCAATCATCCTTTGGAGCAGTAATGTTATACCCACAATATGTTGCACTTCACATTCTTGGTATCAGCTTCCAACAGTAGCTATGCATGTTGTTCTCTTAAAGAGCCATCTTGTGAGTGTAAAATGTATTTTGTGTGTGTATGTGCACTGAACGTAAGTGCACGTGGCCCATGTATTTGAGGACAAGGAGCAGATTAGCTTATGGTTAAGGGATTGATGGGAGGAAAAGCTTAGCAGTAAGGGATTTTGGGCATCTTCCATCCAAGTAAGTAGCTGGTCAGTTCAGGTTCCTCACTCATTCATTCTACTGCTCTGGTAATCTGACCAGTTGGCTGTCAGATTAAAGGACCCCCACCAGAGGAAGTTGCAGCCACTGTTTCGATGTAATTTCCTGTCCTAAAGAGGAAATGCACATTTAGGTTCCACTTCCAAAGAATGAAAGCTACTTATGCATATTCACAAATTGGGTGTGGAAATTTCCACGTGGAGTTAATAAACATCAACAAATAGGTTAATGACAGCAGTCGGTGTAGCTAGCTAATATGATAACCTTATCTAGCTAGCAAATTTGATCTGTTGCTGTTTTTTGTTGTTGACTACACCATATTCAAAAGATTAGCCAGCTTGTGCTATAGCAGGTTCTGGAGCTGTATTCGTCATAATCATTGCTTTAGGGAAAACATCGCTACAGATGGAAACCACTGGCCTATCTTTGACTTCGCCATCTATTATTATCTCAAGTTTTGGCATCTTCCTTAAATTGCGGCAGCAAATCCGCCATAGAAATAGTTAGAAAGAATAAGATGAAGCTCTGGTAATATGGATAACTATTGAAAGATAGTTGATATGTGTTTTTCTACATTGTAATGGACACGGTGCAACCTTTGATAGGTAGGCTGCTGGCACGTTTCGGCTGCAGTACAAATCCTATCATATCACACAATTTCTAAAATGGTCAGGTGTGTGTGTGTATGTATGTGTATTATATATTTGTATTTTAAATGTTTTATTATACAGACTAGATAAAAAATTAAAAAAGCGAAAATGGACAATAAACATACGTTTAATTTGCTCCATGGCTCAGGCGGTAAAGTGGACACGGGCTGTTTGGCTCATCTCAGTCATGAAGAGGAAGAACTTTGCAGCTGTTTCTGATTTAATAAACACATGCCATGCTGTTCGTTGGTAACATTAAAATAAAACCCAGCCCTAAAAAGAAATGTAGGTTGCAAATAATGTTTGTCATATCATAGGAAAAGACACTGCATTCACATGGATTTGCACAAAGTGGGCATTTCGGATTTGTCACTTCAAGGCCAAAATACATTGAGCCCCGAAGTATTGGGGCAGTGACAAATTTGGTTGTTTTGGCTCTGTACTCCAGCACTTTGGATTTGAAACGATACAAGGTTAAAGTGCAGACTACCAGCTTTAATTTGACGGTATTTTCATACATATCGGGTGAACTGTTTAGAAATTACAGCACTTTCTGTACGTAGTCCCCCCATTTTAAGGGACCAAAAGTATTGCGACAAATTCACTCATGTCTATTAAATTAGTAGAAAGTTAAGTGTTTTGGTCCTATATTCATAGCACGCAATTACTACATCAGGCTTATGAATCTACAAATTTCTTGGATGCATTAGGTGTTTGTTTTGGTTGTTTAAAATGTTTTTGTGCCTAATAGAAATTAATGGTAAATAATGTCTTGTCTCATTTTGGAGTCACTTTTATTGTAAATATCAATTGAATATGTTTCTAAACACTTCTACATTAATTTGGATGCTTCCATGGTTAAGGATAGTCCTGAATGAAACATGAATAATGATGATGATTTACAGTTGCATAAGTATCATACCCCCCCAAAAAATGATGCTAACATCCCCTGTTATTGTAAGGGTGAGAGGTTAGCATGTCTTGGGGGTATGATATTTCTGCATCTGTAACTTTCTCATTCATCATAGTCATTGTATTTTTTCAAATCCAAAGTGCTGGAGTACAGAGCCAAAACAACAACAATGTGTCACTGTATAATACCATCGTCTTTCAGCTTGAAAAAGTGGATTTCTACTGATGTGGGCTTTTAAAGAACCCTGACACAATGCTCTAGGTCCACTTTACACACACACAAGCACACACGAACAGGCAGCCTTCACAGGAGCTAAAACAGGGAGAGGCTAGAAACTTCTACAGGGAGAGGAAGGGGTGTTAAATTGAGAGCATGCTTTAAATCAGCACTCGTTCAAATATGGCTTGGTGCCAGCGTGTAAATTCAGTAGCTGCAATTTGTCAAATGTCACAACAACTTAAATCAGTAAATCAGTTTTGTATTATATGTTAATATACTTTGCATTTGTCATGGAGTCAATATTTGGCAGAGGTCAAATATTATACCACTGTAAGTACTCAGTTGTGACCACTAGACCTGGGGCTGTATTCAATCACTACTTAAAGTCAAAGAAGATTCTGTACAAGCACAGCAAAAAAAAGCGGTTTTAATTAATATGCAGTTGAGCTTTCTGTACTTCACTTTCACATTGTTTACATAGTTTTGTTGCCTTAATGCATCCAAACATGAATTCTTGCAATGCAAGACAGATGACATATTTGACTTGTACGACCAAAACCCACAGGGATCCTTGTCCTTAAACAGCCTCTCTTCCCGGAGGCCTAAAATTCTCACACGGCCTCCAGCCAGTCAGTCAGTCAGTCAGTCAGTGATTGAATGATGCGTATGGAGAATAAGACTGTGATTTCCTTACTAGGGCTGCAATGAGTGAGGCCTGAGCCATGAGTCATTCACTTGTGGGTTTACACTGACTGCACACATTCCAGTACGGAGGACAGGGTCAGCTAACAGGCTAGAGATGCCTGAGCAATTTTACTCACCGAGGTGGATTTCAAGCCCTTCTTTCGTTGCCTGGCTACTCAGACTCCTTGCGCTGCCACACGCTATAACGTTAGTTTCTTCTCCGCAACGAGTCTGGATCTGAGTACCTCCCAATGATTTCTAGAATGCGATCACATTCGAACCATTCTGATTGGTCACAAAAACCGATTGGTTAGTCCAGAGCCAAAACACACGTGGGTATGCTGCATTTTGAAACACACGTGGGTATGCTGCGTTTTGAAACACACGTGGGTATGCTGCGTTTTGAAACACACGTGGGTATGCTGCGTTTTGAAAGTTAGAGTTTAGTTAGAGATGATCCAATCGCTAATGACTTTATGTACAACGACACTCATTTTGACGTCAACACAAACTTCTTCAACGATGGCAGTCTCAGACTGAAGTATGTAGCAAACATCGAGAGCAGTGGAAGAATTCAGTTTGAGTCGCCAGGGAACTTCTTTCAGTTTGCGGAATAAAAAAATCAGGTCTACCTCTTTGCAAAATTATTAGATGCAGCAGGCCTAACCCCGACTGATTATTTTGTGAGATTAAAGTTCCACTGTGCATTCATATTGAATATTATTTTTACTTGAAATTTTCAGAGAATGGCAATTTTATTTATGCATTTTCAATATCCTGTGATTGAAAGCTATTTTACATAGTTGGTATCAAGTTCAAACCTGTCATGTTAGATGTAGCATGTCTTATATTCTTTGGCTTTGGGGTTTATTGTTCAACTCACTGTTTGTTTTTAATACATTGCTTTAGGATGATATCAGAACCAACAGTGGGCTTAAATCTGGGCTCTTGCTAACTGTTGTTTCTCTGTCTGCTGTCTCTCCTCAGGACCAAGAACGCCGTACCCCCTTACATGCTGCTGCGTGTTTGGGCGATGTTCACATTATGGACCTTCTCATTAATTCAGGTAACGTTCTCCAGCATGAGACAGACCGTTTTCAGAGGGATTCACATTGTTCACTCAATTATCCCTATCCTATTGTTGAATAAAGGACAGTTAATCATATCTGTTAGAATATACAACTAGCATTGAAACCCTTCCCTCTTGTCAATGAGGATAAGAATCCCTATCCTAAAGGTAAATACTGATAATGAAATCAGAGAAGTGTGCAAATGTTACTGACCATCTGAGATCTGAGGCCCATTGTGATTGGCTGAATTAGTATTGAAAATTTGTTCCATCTGCATATTTTATTTTTAATCGGTTGAGCTGAGCTACAGAATAGTTGACTGAGTTCGTCCTCTATCTCTCACTCTCTCTCTTGCTTGCTCGCTCCTCTCTCTCAGGTGCTAGTATTAACGCTAAGGACCAAGGCTGGCGGACTCCCCTGCATCGGGCAGCTGCCTCACAGAACGAAGTAAGACTATCTTTGCAGGACAGTGCCATGTGAAGGCCATGTCAAATACAATATATAAAACCTGCTACAGTCATTTACCTGGAATTCCTCATCAGTCTTAATAGCACTTCTCAGGGCTCATTTTCTTAGGTAATCAATATGGCAGATAAATTCATCTTCTCTCCTTCCTTGAATGAGTAGCTATATGAATGTCAGTGATAAAGTCGCACTCCTCATACTTTTTATTTATTCTCCCACCGTCTTTCCCAGAAGGCCGTGGGGCTGCTGCTGAGACAGGATGCGGAGGTCAATGCCCGGGATAAATTCTGGCAGACGCCGTTGCACGTGGCTGCGGCGAACCGGGCCACACGCTGTGCTGAGGCTCTCATCCCCAAGCTGAGCAGCCTGAATGTGGCGGACCGCTCCGGCAGGACGGCTTTGCACCATGCTGCACACAGCGGCCACGTGGAGGTCAGGGGTCACAGCGGGGTTTTACGGTCATAGGGTGGAGGGTTTTGAGTAATACTGAAATGGCACCCAATCCCCTATATAGTTCCCTATTTTTTATCAGGACCCGCATAGTATCCACTATACAGGGAATAGGTGCCATTTCAGACATAGCCTAGGTGCTGAATTGGTCTTCCTCTACGCAGAAAGGTGTCTTACTGTGCTCGTTTTAACTCACTATCTCCTGTCTGTATCCAGATGGTGAATTTGCTCCTCAACAAAGGGGCCAACCTGAGTGCCAGCGATAAGAAGGAGAGACAGCCAATCCACTGGGCCGCATACCTTGGTGGGTGGGACCTTAGAATGGACACTTCCTGAAATTGACACACTTTCTTCTCCTTGTTCAAGAGGCTTGGTCTGAGCAAAGGCACTGAGCAGATTCACTGATCTGCCAATCAACCTGCAAACTTCCCATCAAGGGGATTAGGGTTGTCACGATACCAATATCCCGATACCAGATTTTCCACGGCAAAAAAGAAAACACAAATTGGACTAAACTCTATTGTTCTATAAAAACCGGCTTTATGTAAAATTGTGGGTGCTATAGCTTGTAAAATAAACAAATGTGACTAGGTGACAAATTAATGCTGTTTGGTTCTAACTTTGGTCGGTTTTCCTCAAGAAATGAAATCCTCCATGTTTTGTTTCCTTGCCACGATACGTCCGAGTATCGTGATACTGGTAGCGTGACAACCCTACAGGGGTTCCTTGTCTACAAAGAAAAGCAAACCTGTGCCAAATTGCATATCCTCACGCACAAACAGAAAATTGCCAAGGCTTTCGTTAACCTGTCTGTAGTGTCTGTATGTTCCATGAATGTACGGTTGTCTCCTCGTCCCTCAGGGCATCTGCAGATCGTGAAGCTTCTTGTGTCGCGGAGCGCGGACGCCATGTGCAGGGACAAGCGCGGTTATACCCCGCTCCATGCCGCAGCTGCCAGCGGCCAGATTGAGGTGGTCAAGTACCTGCTGCGGCTGGGCTCAGAGGTGAGGGGCCAGGGGGTGGGGCTCCATACGGTCACTCAATCTTTGCTTGTGTGTTTATTTTTAATTTTTTACAAAAGTGCATTCCTAGTATAATATTTAGGTTAGGGCCTATCAGGGAAATCTTCAGGCCCTATACCCATCCCAACTCCCACCACCATCTCACCATCTAATTTCTGCCTTTTCTTTGTCTCCACGTCAGATTGATGAGCCTAACGCCTTTGGGAACACAGCGCTCCACATGGCGTGCTACACGGGCCAGGAGGCGGTGGCCAACGAGCTGGTGAACCGCGGCGCCAACGTCAACCAGCCCAACCACCACGGCGGCACGCCGCTGCACCTGGCCGCTGTCTCAACCAACGGGGCGCTCTGCCTCGAGCTGCTAGTCAACAACGGCGCTGACGTCAACATGCAGGTCAGTCGGAGGACGCCCGGGAAATGAGGGAATAAGGGATTGGCTGCACCCCAAATGGCACCCTATTCCTTATATAGTGCACTATGGGCCCTGGTCAAAAGTAGTGCACTATATAAGGAATAGGTTGCCATTTGGGAGTTAGTCAACAGATGGCAGAAGTGGCATTTATAAACAAGGATATTTTGAATAACATCCCAAGTTGTTTTGTGTATGTTTGAGGTAAATCGATTATTTTCATAACAAGAAATGTTTTTGTTTCTCTCTTTCTCTCACAGAGTAAAGAAGGGAAGAGCCCTTTGCACATGGCCGCTATTCACGGGCGCTTCACCCGCTCCCAGATCCTTATCCAAAACGGTAATCACACACACACATCATAAAACACAATATTATCACACACTACACTTCAAATACAAGGATGGTGTGTTTGTGAAAAGTGCCTGCACTATTTCAGGGACAAACTTCAGTTGAAGCGCACCAGCCGAACACACCCAACACTCATCCTCCAGCCCATAGCAACCACCACAACTCCACCAGCCGAACACACCCAACACTCTACCTCCAGCCCATAGCAACCACCACAACTCCACCAGCCGAACATTCCCAACACTCATCCTCCAGCTCATAGCAACCACCACAACTCCAACAGCCGAACAATCCCAACACTCATCCTCCAGCCCATAGCAACCACCGCAACTCCACCTGCCGAACACACCCAACACTCATCCTCCAGCCCATAGCAACCACCACAACTCCAACAGCCGAACATTCCCAACACTCATCCTCCAGCCCATAGCAACCACCACAACTCCACCACAACTCCACCAGCCGAACATTCCCAACACTCATCCTCCAGCCCATAGCAACCACCACAACTCCAACAGCCGAACACACCCAACACTCATCCTCCAGCCCATAGCAACCACCACAACTCCAACAGCCGAACACACCCAACACTCATCCTCCAGCCCATAGCAACCACCACAACTCCACCAGCCGAACATTCCCAACACTCATCCTCCAGCCCATAGCAACCACCACAACTCCAACAGCCGAACAATCCCAACACTCATCCTCCAGCCCATAGCAACCACCGCAACTCCACCTGCCGAACACACCCAACACTCATCCTCCAGCCCATAGCAACCACCACAACACCACCAGCCGAACATTCCCAACACTCATACTCCAGCCCATAGCAACCACCGCAACTCCACCTGCCGAACACACCCAACACTCATCCTCCAGCCCATAGCAACCACCACAACACCACCAGCCGAACATTCCCAACACTCATCCTCCAGCCCATAGCAACCACCGCAACTCCACCTGCCGAACACACCCAACACTCATCCTCCAGCCCATAGCAACCACCACAACACCACCAGCCGAACATTCCCAACACTCATACTCCAGCCCATAGCAACCACCGCAACTCCACCTGCCGAACACACCCAACACTCATCCTCCAGCCCATAGCAACCACCGCAACTCCAACAGCCAAACATTCCCAACATTCATCCTCCAGCCCATAGCAACCACCACAACTCCAACAGCCGAACATTCCCAACACTCATCCTCCAGCCCATAGCAACCACCACAACTCCAACAGCCGAACATTCCCAACACTCATCCTCCAGCCCATAGCAACCACCACAACACCACCAGCCGAACATTTCCAACACTCATCCTCCAGCCCATAGCAACCACCACAACTCCAACAGCCGGATGGCATCTCACAACTGTGTGAAAAACGATATGGTGCAAATCCCCTCTCTCTCTCCTGTGTGCAGGTGGGGATATAGACTGTGTAGATAAATATGGCAATACTCCTCTTCACGTTGCTGCTAAGCACGGCCACGAGCTGCTGATCAGCACCCTGATGACTAACGGTGCTGACACAGCCAGGTGAGAAACTAAGCATCTTAACACTAGAACGGCCATATGCCAACGGCCACTGACGTTTTATTTTGTAAATAAATAAAAATCTACCCCCCCCCCCCCCCCCCCACACACACAAAAAAAAGCTATGTCCTTCTCCTTCCCTGACTTTTCCTAAATGTTTGTATTTTACACTGCTCATTTGTCAGAATTTTGAAATAACAGTATTGAGAGCCTTTTTACCTGTTTTCTTCCCACACCTATTCCTAACTTAACCCCTCCAAAACAATGTACCCAGCCAGGCGCTAATGCGTCTCTTTCTCCTCACTGAATTACAAATGAATGAATGTGCGATAATTGTGCACCTCCACAATTGAATTTAAATTAGGCCTAACTGAATGAGAAGGAGGGTGAAGAGGTTGATTTAATTTAGGAAGACAATAGGGTAATGATGAGTTTGTTATGCCTATTAATCAGCAGCAAATAATTTGACCGAGCGCCTTGGGGGGTTGATACCATTCTCTTTTATACTTTACTTTGTAAAAATAAGCTGTTATGGGACTGTTTTATTTCTCTGACTTATTGAATTTATCGTAAAGGAAAGGAAAAAAACATGCCACGTGTTGCAGTAGGCCTTTAGAATAATGGAGAACATATCCTTGACTCTATCCAACTTGATGAGCGGGAAACAAATGATGCCAGTCAGCCTTCACAGCCGGCCCATCAAGACTACACCTAAACAAATTTCACACATAATAAAAAGTTACCCTATAGCCAATCTGATGAGCATATTCTGCAGTTTCTATTACGCTTACCTTTGTCAAGGAACTCTCATAATTCAAGAGGTGCAGCTCTATTTCCAAATGTTACCGTGCTTCCAAATGTATCCGTGCTGTCTATGCATTCAGCACATGACCACTCGCGGGGCAGCATTGCTCTTGCTACTAAGCAAAAACAAGTAACATAAGAAAATTCAAATATGCTGTTCTGTTGTCAATGGATGAGTGGGCGATAGAAACCAGGTAGAAACTGATAATGGTTTATGTGACTTCACTGGACTGAATGATGAGGAGAGTGAAGAGGGTGATTGAATTTGATTGATCTGAATTTTGAGTGTGAAGAAGATTTGAATTTATAACAATAGTGTAATTATTCTAAAGAATTGTGGGCAGTCTAATTATTTTATTATGAAAGGCTGGAAATTGTATGTAATTTCCCCTCAGTCAAATCACACACGGAGTACAACATACAATGTGTGTAGTTCACAATGGCAAACCGAACCAAACGAATGGACGCACTGATAGCATTGCAAATGGTGCAGAATTTAGATGAGTTGGAGCCGGATGGAGGATCAGTTTTGAGTTTGAAATTGATGTGGAGTCATTTTGATCTGATCGGTATGGGATTGACGAGAGACCATGCCACGCAACCGCATCAGCGATTATGCGACACCTTCGGCAGGTGTACGCGGAACAAGGCCCGTGAAAACGATGTGCAGTGCAATCGATTTTGTTTGTGGGGCTTGCTCACACAAAGCCCCAAAGCTTTGGACCCAAAGCATAAAGAGAAGACGAGATTGGTTCATGCATAAAGCCACGTGTAGAGATTGGTTCATGCATAAAGCCACGTGTATAAGGGCACAATAGTGTCCAGTACAATCAACAAATGTATATCTTGTCAACTTTTTATATCTTGTCATGAATTCGTAAAGTATTCAGACCCCTTCACTTTTTCCACATTTTGTTACATTACAGCCAAATTCTAAAATTTCCCTCATCAATCTACACACCATAACCCATAATGAGAATGTGAAAACAGGTTTATCGAAATTTTTGCAAATGTATTAACAATTAAAAAACACCTTAATTATATCAATATTCATCAGACCCTTCACTATGAGACTCGAAATTGAGCTCAGGTGCATCCTGTTTCCGTTGATCATCTTTGAGATGGTTCTACAACTTGATTGGAGTCCACCTGTGGTAAATTCAATTGATTGGACATGATTTGGAAAGGCACACACCTGTCTATATAAGGTTC
Organism: Salvelinus alpinus; assembly: GCF_045679555.1. Taxonomy (NCBI): domain Eukaryota; kingdom Metazoa; phylum Chordata; class Actinopteri; order Salmoniformes; family Salmonidae; genus Salvelinus; species Salvelinus alpinus. Next base: position 41,513,484 of record NC_092087.1, read on the forward strand.
TACAGTTGACAGTGCATGTCAGAGCAAAAACCAAGCCTAAGGTCAAAGGAATTGTCTGTAGAGCTCCAAGACAGGATTGTGTCGATGCACAGATCTGGGGAAGAGTACCAAAAAAATTATGCAGCGTTGAAGGTCCCCAAGAACACAGTGGCTTCCATCATTCTTAAATGGAAGAAGTTTGTAACCACCAAGACTCTTCCTAGAGCTAGCCGCTCTGACAAACTGAGCAATCGTGGGAGAAGGGCCTTGGTCAGGGAGGTGACCAAGAACCCGATGGTCACTCTGACAGAGCTCCAGAGTTCCTCTGTGGAGATGGGAGAACCTTCCAGAAGGACAACTATCTCTGCAGCACTCCGCCAATCAGGCCTTTATGGTAGAGTAGACAGCCAGAAGCCACTCCTCAGTAAAAGGCATATGACAGCCCGCTCGGAGTTTGCTAAAAGGCACCTAAAAGACTCTCAGACCATGAGAAACAAGATTCTCTGGTCTGATGAAACCAAGATTGAACTCTTTGGCCCGAATGCCAAGTGTCACATCTGCAGGAAACCTGGCACCATCCCTACGGTGATGCATGATGGTGGCAGCATCATGCTGTGGGGTTGTTTTTCAGCTGCAGGGACTGGGAGACTAGTCAGGATTGAGGGAAAGATTAACGGAGCAAAGTACAGAGAGATCCTTGATGAAAACCTGCTTCAGAGCGCTCAGACCTCAGACTGGGGCGAAGGTTCACCATCCAACAGGACAACAACCATATGTAAACATCCAAGACAACGCAGGAGTGGCTTCGGGACAAGTCTCTGAATGTCCTTGAGTGACCCAGCCAGAGCCCAGACTTGAACCCGATCGAACATCTCTGGATAGACCTGAAAATAGCTGTGCAGCGACGCTCCCCATCCAACCTGACAGAGCTGGAGAGGAGAAACTCCCCAAATACAGGTGTGCCAAGCTTGTAGCGTCATACCCAATAAGACCCGAGGCTGTAATCGCTGCCAAAGGTGCTTCAACAAAGTACTGAGTAAAGGGTCTGAATACTTAGGTAAATGTGATATTTCATTATTATTATTTTTTAAATTTGCAAACATTTCTAAAAAACGTTTTTTGCTTTGTCATTATGGGGTATTGTGTATAGATTAATGAAGTAAAAAAAAAAAAATGATTTCATCCATTTTAGAATAAGGCTGTAACGTAACACAATGTGGTAAAAGTCAAGGGGTCTGAATACTTTCCGAATGCACTGTATTTCCACAAATATTTATTTATGCAATTCATCCTTTACAATTCTTCATGCACTGGTGCTTTTGTTTAGGATTACAGCAAATAATTTCACTTGTGCACCTGGCTGGTTATATAATATTTTTTGTTTTGTCAAAAGAAGCTGTAACTGGACTTTAAATGAACTCTATTACTAATCAAATCTACAAATCTAAAGTTGATCAAATGGATTACACTGCAATGTTTTTATTGTAAGGGAAACTAAAATAGGCTATAGGCCTATGTTTTTTATAGGACTTAGTCAAGGATATGTTTTGTATAATTCTACAATCTAAACAAATAACTATTGGTATTTAAAAAAAATATATATATATATTTCAACAAATATTTCTTTATGCCGTTAATCCTTTCTAATAGTTGATGCATGTTTGCTGCATCTTGCGGGTTGATATGCATCTGATGCATATGCTAAAGGAGACGCCTGGCAACGTTCTCTAACGGGTACTTATAGGCTGAAAGGCCTTAAGATGCTTTTGGGAAACAGGGCCCTGGTTTGTCAGTCTGCAGTCAATCCCATGTAATGTAAGTGGTAACGATGAGTTGAAATCCACTTAATTATTGTTTTGTGGCACATTTCATTTATTTTATTTCGCGTGTTTCATAGGCCTATAGCCAGCCACAGAGTTGGGCGCATAGGCTATTTACTGTTTCTTTGATTGATGACCAAACGGCTTGTGTTAAATAGTTTATAAAAGGTGTCGAACTGACTGAATAAAGTTAATCTCCTATATCCCTTTGCTATTCATAAATCATACAATGTAGGTGTATTTCCATGGTATCGCAACGGAACAAGTAAACTCAAGATCTTATTTGTATTTTCCTGGGATTCTAAGCCCATGTCGAGTCTTGCCAGTGACCGCTAATGTGACTGGTCAGTGTAGCCTAGTGAACGGCTCTTTTTGAACAGATCTTTCATTCTAACATTTGTAAAAAAGAATCTGAAAAATACAACACTAGTGCATTCGGAAAGTATTCAGACAGGACCGACTTTGGGAAACCTTGTTTTAGGTTATTGTCCTGCTGAAAAGATAATTAATTTCCCAGTGTCTGGTGAAAAGCAGACTGAACCAGGTTTTCCTCTAGGATTTTGCTTGTTCTTATCTCCTTTACGTTTCTTTTTTTTTAAACCCAACTCCTAACCCCTTACCCTAACCCTAATTGTAAACCTAACCCCTAAGCTTAAAATAGCCTTTGTCATCATGGGGACATAGGAAATGTCCCCACAATGGATCGTTTTGCTATCCTTGTGGGGACTTTTGGGGATTTTTGGTCCCCTCAAGGATATAATAACCGACACACACATACACAATCAGGTTACAGAAAATACACATAATTCAGGTGTAGAAAAACAGTATTTATGGCAGAACAAGGACATCTCTCCTGAGAGAATGTTGTCAGAAGATCAGCTCTTCCACTGCTTATGCAACATAATGGTCATCTCAACAGAACTAGCAGCAAAGCTTGCATTTCTCTTCTAGTTAACGCTGTATGTTACATATTTGAGACTATACAGTATCTGATCTCCTAGCCCGTCTTATATCTTCCCGTATCCATCTGTGTCATTGTCTCTCTCTCTCTCTCTCTCTCTGTAGGCAAGGGATTCATGGGATGTTTTCGTTGCATTTGGCTGTGCTCTACGGGTTTTCAGACTGTTGTCGCAAGTTACTCTCCTCAGGTAAGTCTTTAGACTGAAATTGTTGTTTGTATAATGGAAACGGGTCATGTTTCATGGATGTGTACGTTCAAATTGACCTAAGTAGTTCTGTATCAGATAGAATGTGAGCGGGCATGTACGTACAACACATTCTTTAACTACTTGCTTTTCCTCATTTAGTGTTATGTTCAGAAACAGAGATTTGAATAGATGTCCTTCTCAGTACACACAAAGGCCATTGTTCCATCCAGACCTCCTGATGTGGTCACCCTGTATGACCACACTTCCTGTTTTGTGCTGTCGCACTTCCTGCAGGTCAGCTGTACAGCATTGTATCATCTCTAAGCAACGAGTATGTGCTGTCAGCCGGGTTTGACATCAACACCCCAGACAGCCTGGGGAGGACCTGCCTGCACGCTGCTGCCTCTGGAGGGTGAGCACGCGTACCCGCGCACACACATTTTGTAATGAAGAGAGAGCTTTGTAAATGGTTGTGTAATCATCTCATTTGTATTTCTGTTCTCTCTTTGACTGCAGAAACGTTGAATGTCTTAACTTGCTGTTGAGCAGTGGTGCCGACTTGAGTAAAAAGGACAAACTGGGAAAGTGAGTGGTCTCATTCTGGAATTCAACGAACTTGTTTTTCCCCATAGCATTTGTCAGAGTGAATTATATTCTATTTTATTCTATTCTCTTCTCCCATGAGTGTGCCTCATCACCTCTCTCCTCTTCCGTTCCTCTCTTGGCAGAGCTCCTTTGCACTACGCTGCTGCGAATGGGAGCTACCAGTGCACGGTTGCCCTGGTGAGTGCTGGTGCCGAGGTGAATGAGCTGGACCAGAAAGGCTGCAGCCCCCTGCACTACGCTGCCGCATCGCAGACCTTCTGCCGGTGAGACACACAGATAACACACACAGAGGGGCAAAAAAATGCCAGACTCCAAAATTTGACTGACATTTTGTTTTTGTTTCAGAGTGGACAGACATTACTCAGTCGGACACCAGAGTGAGGAGAGGGCAAAGGAGGACTTTTTGTAAGTCCCTCACCATGATGTCATCTCAGTTTTATCAAGCTTAAAACATATAAACCTACCAACTGACCAAGCTCAAAAACGTTGGTTTCTCAGAAGATGGGAACTGTTTAGAAATGTTCAATTTTCTGCAATGGTTTGCAGTTCAAGTTAACCCGCCCATGTACACTGAACAAAAATATAAACGCAACAATTTCAAAGATTTTACTGAGTTACAGTTCATGTAAGGAAATCAGTCAATTGAAATAAATTCATTAGGCCGGATGTTGGCGGGTACTGGAACATGCTGTTGTACATGTTGATCCAGAGCATCCTAAACATGCTCAATGGGTGATATGTCTGGTGAGTATGCAGGCCATGGAAGAACTGGAACATTTTCAGCTTCCAGGAACTGTGTACAGACCCTTGCAACATCGGGCCGTGCATTATCATGTTGAAACATGAGATGATAGTGGAAGATGAATGGCACGACAAAGGGCCTCAGGATCTCGTCATGGTATCTCTGTGCATTCAAATTGCCATAAATAAAATGCAATTGTGTTCGTTGTCCGTAACTTTTGCCTGCCCATACCATAGCCGTACTGTTGACATCAGCAAATGGCTCGCCCACATGACGCCATACACGTGGTCTGCTGGTGTGAGGATGGTTGGACGTACTGCCAACTTCTATAAAAAGAAGTTGGAGGTGGCTTATGGTAGAGAAATGAACATTAAATTATCTGGCAACAGCTCTGGTGGACATTCCTGCAGTCAGCATGCCAGTTGCACGCTCTCTCAACTTGAGACACCTGTGATGTGTTTTGTGACTGAACTGCACATTTTAGAGTGGCCCAGTACAAGATGAACCTGTATAATGATCATGCTATTTAATCAGCTTCTTGATATGCCACACCTGTCAGGTGGATGTATTATCTTGGCAAAGGAGGAAGGCTCACTAACAAGGATGTAAATAAATTTGTGTACAAGATTTGAGAGAAATATGCTGTTTGTGCATATGGAACATTTCTGGGATCTTTTATTTCAGCTCATGAAACATGGGACCAACACTTCACATGTTGCGTTTATATTTTTGTTCATTGTATTTGACGGCTTGTTGTTTGAGCACAATTTTTCCTCTCTCTTTGTTGACGTAGTTGTGTATCCAGAAGCTTGTTGGTTGACCTAACATGACGGTCTTCTCCTCTGTATGTGTAGTTGTTTGGAGTATCTGCTGGATAACGGGGCTGACCCGGCTCTGAGGAACACCAAGGGTTACAGCGCAGTCCACTACGCAGCAGCCCACGGAAACAAGCAGAACCTGGAGCTGGTGAGTCAGTGGGAGGAGGGACTGCAGGCCTGTGTGTGTGTGTGTGTGTGTGTGCATGCTGCAGACAGACAGGCAAAGATAAGTCGTATCATGGATGCATTTCAACAGTGGCTTACCCTCCTCGTCTTCTGCACTATGAAAGAACAGGACAAGTGACGGTAAAGTCCTAGTAGACATCCAACCATGTTGCTTTCACTAGTCCGTTGTTTTTAGATCAGTGCCGATGAAGACGAGGAAAGGAAATCACTTTAGAGCATCGAGACGCTTTCAAAGTCGCACTTGGTTTGAAACTGGTAATGGCCTTTGTAATAAAGTGGTATTTTCAGCCACACCTTTAAGAGCTGAGAGTGGGTGTTGGTAAATAATTTACCAACAGGCTAAGCTCAGGTGACTGAGTCGTGTACCGCTTCCTTTGGGAAGTGCAGTGATCTCAGCATGTGGTGCAGTATGTACAGGTTGTACACTCCTGTCTTTGTCCCTCTGTTCCCCAGCTCTTGGAGATGTCGTTCAACTGTCTGGGAGACGTGGAGAGCAGTGTTCCAGTTAGCCCTTTGCACTTAGCCGTGAGTACAGTACACCCGCTTAGCCTCGTTTCCGCTGGCCTGAAGGTCTACTTGACTGTACTATCTATGCGCTTTCTATAGATTGTTTCAACTTCAAATTAACACGTTACATTAGTTTAATTATGGCCCCTCCTTAGTTCTACAGTGCAAGTTCAAAGTTGGAGTGAACTATCTATTTAACACACTTACCCAATGAATTGACACATTTACCCCCCCCATTCTCTCACACTTCAGTTTGACTGTTGTGTGGTTCTAGTTCTGAAGTTGATGTCCCTCGAACACAGTGACCCATCGCCGTTCTCACACTCATGTTTTTCTCCCTCCACCCAGGCGTATAACGGTCACTGTGAGGCGTTGGGGGTGCTGTCTGAGACACTGGTTAGTCTGGACGTTCGGGATGCGGGGGGGCGCACCGCCCTCTACTTGGCGGCCCAGAAGGGACACGCTCAGTGCTTGGAGGTCCTGCTGTCCCACGGGGTCTCCTGCCACCTCAGGGAGCGCCGCAACAAGTGGACCCCACTCCATGTCGCAGGTGTGTGTGCGTTTTCCACTTTACGTGGTTTTTGTGATTTGTTAGATTCTAATCCACAATGGTGTTTGGATGTGTGTATGAGCTTATGTCGATATTTTCAGTCCTCTCGCTTACCCGCTCTTCATTGTGTGTGTGAGCTTGTCTCTATATTTGACCTTCTCTGTCACCTCCAGCTTCCAACGGCCGAACAGACTGTCTGCTCATGCTGGTCAACCGAGGGGAGAAGGCTGACATCATCGACATTGCCGACGTACAGGGACAGTGAGTGACTGTCATTCATTTCTTGAACATGTTTGTTGAATATGTGTGCACCCACTAGAATAGGAAAGATGATTTTTGCATTTTTTAAAAACACAATTCTCAGGTAGTGGGCTCCTTTTTTTTACCTACTGGTTATTTGTGTGTAAAACCCCTGGGATTGTGTGTGTGTGTGTTTGCAGGACGGCTCTGATGCTGGCAGCTCTGGGCAGTCACACTGACTGTGTCCACATCCTGCTGGAGAAGGGAGCCGGGGCTGACGCCGCCGACAAGCGAGGCCGCACAGCCCTACACAGAGCTGTGAGTGTCCCCACCATGTGTATGTGCTTGGTCTAACCATAGCATCTGCCCAATCTCAAAATATATTGCCAATTGGGGTCCCCTGCAGTCACATTCATCGAATCTGGGTAGATGGGACACTTAGAGAAACTGCTGATAAGCTACACTATATATACAGAGAAACTGCTGATAAGCTACACTATATATACAAAAGTATGTGGACACCCCTTCAAATTAGTGGTTTCGGCTATTTCAGCCACACGCATTGCTGACAGGTGTATAAAATCGAGCACACAGCCACGCAATCTCCATAGACAAACACTGGCAGTATTTTTAAAATGGTATTTATTGAACCTTTATTTAACTAGGCAGGTCAGTTAAGAACAAACTCTTAATTACAATGACGGCCTACCCCGGCCAAACCCTCCCCTAACCCGGACGACGCTGGGCCAATTGTGCGCCACCCTATGGGACTCCTGATCACGGCCGGTTATGATACAGCCTGGGATCAAACCAGGGTTTGTAGTGATGCCTCTAGCACTTCGATGCAGTGCCTTAGACCGCTGCGCCACTCGGGAGCCTTACTGAAGAGCTCCGTGACTTTCAACGTGGCACCGTCATAGGATGGTTTGTCAAATTTCTGCGCTTCTAGAGCTGCCCCGGTCAACTGTAAGTGCTGTTATTGTGACGTGGAAAGGTCTAGGAGCAATAACGGCTCAGCTGCAAAGGGATAGGCCACACAAGCTCACAGAACGGGACCGCCAAGTGCTGAAGCCTCGGGTGCAACACTCACTGGAGACCAACTCCATATTAATGCCCATGATTTTGGAATGAGATGTTCGGCGAACAGGTGTTCACACAGTTTTGGTCATGTAGTGTACTATTGACCTGCGGTGATGGTCCAAGAAAGTTATTCCTTTCAACTGTTCTTCTCTATCTCTCTCTCTCTGTCCTCTTTCTCTTGTCAGTGAAGGGTTCTGTCTCTTTAACTCTTTCTCTGTCTCCTCCTGCAGGCGGTGATGGGCTGTGAGGACTGTGTGTCGGCCCTGCTGGAGCATGGTGCTTCGGCTCTGTGCAGGGACTTCCGAGGGCGCACCCCCCTGCACCTGGCTGCTTCCTGCGGCCACATGGAGCTCCTGCGCAGCCTGCTGCAGGGCGCCACACGCACCGACCCCCTCGACTCAATGCTGGACTACAGTGGATACACTCCCACCCACTGGGCCGCTTACCACGGTGAGTCACACACACGACCTTCCCGGAGAGGCTACAAATAACCTCAGTGAGTAACTCACACAGTGTGGGATTGGGCTAAATAGTATTGAGAGAACTAAACTGTGTCTTGACTCCATCTCTCGTCTCTTTCAGGGCACGAAGACTGTTTGGACGTTTTACTTGAACACAAACCTTTTAGTATCCAGGAAGGAAACCCCTTCACCCCATTGCACTGTGCTCTGTGAGTACCGCTGCTTGTTCCCCCTGCTCTTTAGGGTTCTGGATTCTGCTATTATTATCAGAGCTTCTGTTTTGAAAAACGTAAATCTGTCGGAATGATGAGACCTGGTGTTGAATCCATCAGAATGTTGACCTTTCTACTGCTGTCCTTTTTGTATGACGAAGAGATGGAGGATGTTTTCTCACAGTTTGTCTTGTTCCTTTCCAGAATAAATGGCCATGATGGTGCTGCTGAACTCCTGGTAGAGACGGTCGGACCTCAGATGGTGAACATCAGAGACGCCAAAGGAAGGTGTGTGTCTGTCTTGACTTTCTGCATAGGCCTTTGTGTACGGAGCTCTGTCAAGTCTAGTGTATTGCAGCTTGCCACTCGCTTACCTGTCTCGGTCTTGTGTGTCTGGTTGTGGCTGTCCTGGGCTGTGCCTGAAGGACCCCGTTGCATGCAGCTGCCTATTCGGAGAGTGTGGGCGGGCTGCAGCTGGCCCTGGTCCAGGGGGCAGAGGTCAATGCCGTGGACACCACAGGACGCTCCGCCCTGATGGTTGCCTCCGACAACGGACGGACCGCAGCCGTCGGTGAGTGGCCAGAAATGAGGAAATGTGATTATTGCACCCAGTAAATATGAGAACAGAACGTTTAGTGGGCTTATTAGTTTAGTGTACATTTATGTATTTATTAAATGTATTTATGAACTGTGTAATTCAAACATTAAATAGCAACCCTTGCTAGTGACCGTAGCAAGTGGAGGAAGCTTGTTGTCGACTGTTCTGCAGCCGAATGATGATGATGATGTGTAATTGTGAGAGATGTGTGAACCCAATAGAGATCCTGCTGCACCAGGCCAAGGCAGACCTGACCCTGCTGGATGTCAACGACAACACCGCCCTTCACCTGGCCTGCAGCAAGGTGAGAGACACAGAAAGTCCTGCAGCAAGGCAAGACACTCCGTCATACGCCTAGCTGACACACGGTCTACTGTTATTTAGAATTATGACTCGCTGTAGCCAAATTCACAACCTAAGTTATTTAAAAATTCTGTCCTCTATCAACTATACAGAAAACAAGCATGACAGATCCACATATCATTGGAAAATTGCTTTACACCTTCAGTGTATTACTGTTGATACCAAAGCATTATTAGGTGGCAGGGAAATGGCATGTGTGTACTAATGTTTCAATCCCAGTGTACTAAACCTGACCTTTATGTGTTTCCCTGCAATAGGGGGTATATTTGTACATCAAGCTGCCTTGCACTACAGAAACAGGAGATCTTGCCTTTATAGGCTGTTCTCGGACAAGGCTTGCTTGCTTATTTAATGTGTTTTCTCCCGCAGGCTCATGAGATGTGTGCCCTGTTAATCCTGGGAGAGATCAGCGACCCTTCCCTCATCAATGCAACAAACAGTGCACTGCAAATGTGAGCCATCATCATCTCAGCGACTCAGCCTTTCATGAAAGACACTGTTCAACACTGTATAAAACCCAAGCTTCATCTCTCACTCAGCCCTTTTAAACTCCCAGTCTGTATGATTCCTAACTCCGGGAGTTAAGATGAATGAGAGCTGGGGGATCTATACAAAACCGTGAAGACCTAGCGTTTTGTTTACCCAAGTGGTCTATTGACTGTTTATCCCATTTCCCTCTTTCCCAGGCCCCTTCATATCGCAGCGAGGAACGGTCTGGCTACAGTGGTCCAGGTGCTCCTCAGCCAGGGGGCAGCTGTGATGGCTATAGATGAGGAGGGTGAGTCACCACAGTGTCGGTTAGTGTTGGCCATTTTCTTATGTCGCTTCGGATAGCGTGTCTGATATGCATGTTCACCTCTTGACTAAGCAGGTTGTTATTGGGAACCATAAAATATAATTTGTTCTTCCTAAATGTGAAATATATATTTTAAAATTTGTTTCTGTCTCCTATCGTCAGGCCACACCCCGGCCCTGGCCTGTGCCCCTAACAAGGATGTGGCGGACTGCCTGGCCCTGATCCTCTCCACCATGAAGCCTTTCCCTCCCAAAGACGCCAGCGCCGCCGCCTCTTTTGGCCTCAACCTGCTGAAGCACTGTGGCATCGCCACCACCTGCGGGCCCCTGCCCAACGGCACCCTGCACCACGCCTACGCCAAGGACCGCCACGGCACCGCCGGCCTGGACGGCTGCTTCACCGAGTGAAGCAAACCCCCAACCTGTTCCCCTCAGACCTCCCTACCCTGTCCCCTTACATCTTTAACTAGCCAGATCTGCCCTCTTTAATCCACTATGATCTGGGGGACCCCCCCCCCCTTCTAACACACACAACAAGAGCAGGAATATACTTTGATTTACGTGTGTGTAAGTGCGCGTGTGTGTTTGGATGTGCGTGTGTGTTTGGATGTGCGTGTGTGTTTGGATGTGCGTGTGTGTTTGGATGTGTGTGTGTGTGTTTGGATGTGTGTGTGTGTTTGGATGTGTGTGTGTGTTTGGATGTGTGTGTGTGTGTGGATGTTTGGGTGTGTGTGTGTGTTTGGATGCATGTTTGGATGTGTGTGTCGGTATATGTGCGCGTGCGTTTGTCTTTTGTGTGTTTAAAGAAAAACGAAATCCCTTATGGGTGCAGTCAAACCTATATGCAATTATTTGCCTCTCTGTGGCATATCGTCTCTGTCGTCGCTAGCCTGGCCTTAGGTCAGACACCCTCTGTCCAGTGTCCAGGACAGAGCACGTCACTGAGTCCCTCTGAATCGTACCGGCAGAGTTTCTGTATCATCATGAAGTTATCACGGTTTTGTTGAATTAACAGATTCACAAGCATGTGTTATAAGCTACAGTCTAAATTAATTCTAAATTAAAATTATTGTGAATTTTTGATATTGCACTTCAACAACGAATAAACTTACCTCGCAAATCCCAGTGAAAGAGATGACCTAGTAGAAGGAGAACGGTGCCTCGCCAACTTTTACTCTGACTGAAACTGGTGCAATAGGCAGCATGTGTGGGTCTTTCCGGTGCTGTGCCTCTCTCCGAAGACTAGAATAAAACTGAAGTAGTAGAGTGAGGGAATACACGAGGGAAAGTGGGAGAGAGTGATAGACCGTCGCTGGGTTTGACTGTACAGTTAAGGGTCTGGGTGAGTTGAGAGCTCTGCAGAGAAGCCCATGGATTTGAAAACAAGCGGTGACAAGCTGGTGTTGACTCACCTAGAAGTCCAACAACAAGCACCTCCCACTGGCTAAGGCCGTCTGAGTGACATCATCCACCAGGTCCAGTAGATGCCTGACTTTTGTTGGCTGGGTTTTTCTGCATTAGCCCCCTCTCACTGAGTCCATACTGAAGGGAGTAGTTGTGGGTCTTGCCTGAACCCCACTCCCGCTTGTCACTGTCATAGAATACTTTTGGTACCTTAATTACGGTGGTTCTAAGACGTTTCTGGATATTTAACAATGTTGTGCCTATGGAATACTGAGAGACGACCACAACCCCTTAACCTCACCTACTTTATACCCTCTGATCCCCCACCTGATCCCTGATTTATTTAAGATTTTAAAAGAGAACAATGCTAGTGGGACATTTTTAAAGGATGAAATGTAGATTTGAAGAGAAATGGGTTTAGCACACATACTGAACAGCATAAGCTATTTTTGTTGCTGTCGTATAAACACTTGTTTACATAATGTAAATGGTCGTCGTATTTACTTGTGAATCGACAGTCTAATATGTTTGCACAATAAGGCCATGCCTCCAGTAGGAAAATAAAGACCGAAGACGTGTTTTCAATATAGCTGCTAAAATATTCCTGCCTTTTCCATGGATTCTATTCACGGTTTCTGTCAATGCGGGTCTACATTTGGTGTGTACATTTTTTATTTTTTTTAAATTGGGAAGCAATATTCAAACAGACTTCAAATTCTTTAGCATTTTTTTTCTTTTCATGCAGTTTGCTGTGTGGAAAGGTTCATGTTTTACCTCAACATTGGGGATGTTTTCAAGAAAATAATTTGCACTACCCCTAAAGTTAAAGTATTATTTTTCAAATGGAATAGGTAGAATGTGTTTTTATTGTTTTTCTATTCTTTCCAAACAGCCATACTTGAAAAAAAGTCTGTAATCCCAATCAAACGGCATGCGCTGTAATCCTCACTTGTCACGTCAACACTTGTCACGTTGATAGGCATAGCATTGGGAGTTGTCAAAAGTACAGCCAAAAACACAAATGCATTCCTTTTAAATTTTAATTAGGCACGTCTTGTACTTACCTCAAAGCTTTTAACAACGCAACTCATTGACCTCTATTTGGGCCACACTATAGATCCATTTATTTTTGTTGAAAGCTTCTCTGCCGCCTTTTGCACAGTAGTTGAATCAGTTTAGTTTTAAGGTTATCAGTTGATTACGCTGTTTATGAAGATTGTTAGTTATGTTCATCTGAACAGAATTCAAAATGATGTTCACTCAGTTTGTAATTGTTTTCTTGAGATTGTAGAGATTTCCCCCCCAATTTTCTTTTTTATTACAAAATCAGTTTTTATCAGCATTTGACCCTAGTCAAACATTCATAAAGTAATTTGAATATTTAAACAGGAAAAGGTATTTTTAAATCCATGGTGTACTGTAACATTATGCATTAGCCTGCTTTGTATCTGTATTTTCCATATTCCAAATGTAGTTAAATGGCAAAATTGCACAAGTAGTGTTACTGTACCGATGCATATCTTTTCTCTTAACAGTACACCATATTGACAAAGTATGGCTGACACAAAAATACAAATATTTATATTATGTTGGTACGGTTATGTATGGACAGCTACTTTTTTTTTGAGATGACAATCAGCATCACAAGGGCTTTTTATTTATAAGTAAATGCTTTTCGGAAGTTGTTTTTAAGAAGTGTATTTCGGGATTTTATTTATTTGAATGTCAAAGAATCATAAAAGTCATTGAGGATTTCTTTACACCCGTTTTGAAGTATGTGTGCTCCCATTTCTCTTTTGCGGCAACAAGAACACCGTGTTGACATGTCTGGTACAAATACCTCCATTGTGTTATACACTGACAACCTTAACCCCCTTTCTCCGTTACATTGTTGTTTCTCTCTGGATATGCCTCATTCCTATTATCAGTTGTGTAACCTAGAATTGTTCTCTTTTGAATGGAATATCAAAATAATTTTTCACATCTCCTTAGATGTACATACTATTCATTATATTAAGAAAAAACATTTGATGCATCAATTTCTGAATCATATTGCAGCCTGAGATTCATTGTCAGCTCCTGGTGCATTCAATCATAGGGCTGGGAAGGAACTGTGTTTTAAAAAAGGAAAAAAAGAGAATCTTAAAAAAGTTAAAGCTTATCTTGCACCTATTCAGATGCCAGTAAGGGTATTCCACAAGGTTTTTAATGTCAAAGCCTTTTTAAGAAAAAATAAGATGACAAAGTCAATATCCTTTACATGATGTAGGAATAGCAAATTCCAAAACCAGTGTCGTTGTTCCTCATATTTATACTAATATGCTGAAAAAATGATTGTATTAAGCTACCTGAAATTTGTGGCATTTTACATAAGCCTTTTTATATGATGTCAGAGAAGGTTTAGGCCCAGTTCGATGAGGTAAGATCACATCGAATAGTAAGCCATTTAATAATGTTCTAGGGTGAATTGCTATGTTAATTATAATTGTTGGGTTGATTTAAATGAGAATAGGAACTTACTAGATCCCATAAAAAAAAATTATCCTATATTGTGTGACATTTCATTGACCGTGGATTTGGTGTAGCCTACGGTTTTGTTGTCGTTAGGCTGGTTAGATATGACATTGAAAACCCCAATCTCCCTTTTGGAATAAGTTTCATTGTGAAACTGAATCCCTTACTGATCAATCGGATGCCTAAAGACATACAAGTAAAGAGTTAAAGGACTAAATTCATGAAGCCCCTTTCCTTCCCCTTTAAAAAAAACGTTTTTATTTCCTCCCTCCCTATTTAACTATTCTGTTTACATTGTGGACATAGGTTAACCTAGTATTGTGATCTTTGGGGCCATAGAATGTCGGAAAGCATTTTAGATTTTCAGTGATGCAACAAAAACAACAATTTTCACTCAGTCCTGACCCAAAGCACTTATTTGAAGAATAAGCACTTTTGTATATTTAATATCTCTATATGTGTATTTATGTATACCGGTACATACAGTATGTTACCTATGTAGATATAAACTTCTATTTAGGGAAAACAATACCTTCAGTGGAGAGATGAGAGTAGATGAACTGGTGACTGATCTTCACAATCATGTGTGATGTGCTTGTGGGAGAGATGCACTGTTTTAATTGGAGGGGCATGTTTCTCTTTGGGGTTAGCATAAGAGGGCAGTGAAAAGTCTATGGTCGCACCTTGGTGTGCACATGTGCAGCAAAAAAAACGATTTCAAATGGAAAATTATACTTGCGCTGCCTTTCATTGAGTTGCCAAAAAGCGGGATGAAACTGAAAAACACTTGACTATTTACCGAAATTTGAGATATTACGTACATTTGCAGACATCTTAACTAAGCCATATTAGTCAATTGCTGACAAAAATGTGAATGTATGGTCTAAATTATGGCAGGGGTTTTGGTTTTCGAGTAACTGACTTTTGCTGCACTGTTTAAGTTAAGTTCTAGAAATTATGGGAAAAGAATGAAAAATGAACTAAAGCAAAATAATCTTTACCTCTGCCTCCTCATGCAAAGATGTGGTAGGATTGTGTTTCATCTTTTGATATGAAAGGATGGCTAACTTATTTGTGCCATTGAAGGGTATTATTGCATTCTGCGGATGGGTTAGCCTAAAAACGTGGTACATCCAGCATATATGCCTTACATTTAGCGGTACAAGCTTCACTCCAATATAATCGTTTTGACTCTTATAAATCATTTGGTGAATGATACTTTTAGTTCCCCTCTAGTTTTTGTTTGTCAACAATGGGCACTAGCGCTAATAGCTGAGCTATCCCTCCTGTTAACCATGGACTCACCATGGACTGCTATCAAGATTGCCTTACAATACCTCTTAGAAATGATGTATAGTTGTTTTGCTACTCTATATTTTGTAGCGCGTAGCCGATTTTTACATTTGCGAATGTGTCCGTTTTTGTCTATCAAAACAGTCGACCTTAATAACTCCCCATTCTGTCACCTAGACTCACAAGTGCCGTAGAAATCCCTGTTTGTCTATGAAAAAAGGAATTGTCTTTGACTCTCAGTGGAGATGGTATTTGTGTGATGCTCAGCACAAAGAGAGGAACAATGTTTTTTTTTTTTAGGGGATTAGATTGTGCTTCATCCTTTATAATTCATCCTTTTTTATGAAGGTAGAATTGTAATTCTGGATTGCATCTAATGAATTAACTAATGTATCAATTAAACACAGTTTTTGGTTGATTTCTCACATGCAACGTCTGAAATTTTATCAGTATGGTATGGAAAAGCATCTGTGTAGAATGTTTTTGTTCTGAAGGACTAAGAACGATAATACCTTACAATGGCTCAAATGGCAAAGATGGACAACTTTCTCAAAATGCTTCAGTTTGTAGGAATGAGAGACATGGGCGCTTTGGCCAGTGGATGGAGTGAAATAGATAGCATTAGATAGTTGTGAATGTGCATGGTGGAAGACTGATCAAGTCCAAATTGTATTTTGAAAAAGCAGTATGGGTAGTAGGGTAGAAGATGGTAAAATTGCACAGAAGTAGTTGAGTCCGAGTACTGTAAACTGAGTTACAGGAGAAGTTGGGGAAAGAACTATTAAAAACTTTGGAAGGAAGCAGATTCAACACATCTTCATTTCTTTCCTTTTTGTTGTTGTTGTTGTATAGATTAAGAGTACTTATGGACTGACAAAATGTTGCCATCAGATATGTGAATGGAAAGAGAGACTAAGTAGGGTCGCGTTGAAATTGGAGAATAGGAAGAACACACACTATTGATATAGTGGCCTAATGTAGCTGCCTTTATCTTGATGAGACACTATGGTCCTTCTAGTGAGAAAGCATTCATATGGTATCGAACACTTATGTCATGCTGATTCAATAACCTCTAAATTAGGTGTGGAAGGGATAGAAGTTTGAAACAAAGAGCATGTTGGTTTCTTTTAGTTATGCCAGTGATCACCATGGTGATGCTGTCCGTAACGTAGTCCTCTGGGATATCTTCCACTTACCTCTAGGACATCGATGTCCTTCATTACTTGAAAACTCATTGGATTAAGGCAATAGCTAGGCAGTTACCTTTTTTTTGTTTGTCTTTTATTCCCATTTGAAAGGATTCTTTCAAATCAAGAGAACACCGTGAACATTTCCTCTTCTCCAAGCATGATATAAACGGCAGAATTAGAGCTTTCTTTGTTATTAGAATTTGTATAAATGGCTATAATTTTCTCAAAAAAGTAAGCATGTAAAATGCGGTATATCATATTAAATGGATTAAACAAGATTCATTCATCTCATGACGTTTATAGTCATAAATTACATTTGATCACCAAAACAAACACCTCTTGAAATTGACAGAATTATGTCATCTTCAATGTCCAGATTCATGCGTGAAGCACACTATTAAGTTCTTCCATGATTCCAACTGCTGCATGTCTGTCCTATCTATGTAGACAAAATGTTTCATAGAGAAGATGGCATGTCTGATCATGTTAAGATTCTTGATTTTTTATAGATTGTAGGCTATGTTTATGCCTTCATTATTAATTTGTTTATGTTGTACAACTACTACGTGGACAAGATTTACATGATTATTCAGTCGTAACATCCAAATTCTTGTTAAAATTGAACCAAACTGTCGGTCCCACTTTTCTGCTATTTGACCCTCAGGTTGTGTGGCCCATGTTGTACTGTCTGAAGTTTGTCTGGTCCTAACGTGTTTGATTACGTTTGTCACTCTTGTGCCTCTGAAGTTGGTTAAGGCTTAGTAACACATGTTCAAAACAAAGCAAACTGATGTATGGGTTGACTTTATTCTCAGTATTTGGCTTCTTTGAAATACTTCAGAGACAATGTAGACCCACCAATTGCTTTATTTTGTCTGTCTTCTCTTCCTCTTCAAGGACAGTTACTGAGTTGACCCTCCAAAAAGACTATAGAGGGGTGCACTGGTGTTGTCTCCTTAGTGGAGAGTAATGTCCACACTATTTCTATTGTATGCCTTCATGTATTACTTGATTAGCCGTTATCAGACATTGAACAGCTTACCTCAAGATGTTATGTCTCGCAATGATTTTTACCCAAACCAGTGCATTTTATTGATATATTGGACCTCATTGGAGAGTAAATGTGATACATATTATGCAACTATTTTTGTCATTTTTTTCCTTCTTTGATTTGATGGTTGTTTAATGACTCGACTGCTTCTTGACAGCCACCCATAGGATGGGGCAATGCAAGTAGGAATCCTGGGTGGTGCAGTGGTCTAAGGCACTGCATCGCAGGGCTAGAGGCATCACTACAGACCTGGGTTCGATCCTGGGTCTGTATCACAAACTGCCATGATTGGGAGTCCCATAAGGCGGTGCACAATTGGCCCAGCTTTGTCCGGATTAGGGGAGGGTTTGGCCGGGGTAGGCCGTCATTGTAAAATAAGAATTTGTTCTTAACTGACTTGCCTGGGTAAATTTAAAGGTTAAATAAAATATATAAAAACCGTTAAATGAGGATATTGAATCATGATATTTCCATTAAAGAAATGCCTCGATAGGCAACCAAAGGAGAGAAATGTCTTGGACCGGAAGTTGTTTTAGATCCACATCATAAAGTAACTTATCAGACTTCTGTGAATTTCTATGTATACTGTATGTCACATGGCTGGTAAAAATTGTTATAGTTAAAGAATGTTACCTTGTAAACTGCGAAACCCAGCTCCTCTATTACCACCCAATACAATCCTGACTGACACTTTGTCGTGATACAGACGGGCATACTAAACTTTGTCCTTACAAAACCATTGAGTGAATAGGAACACTTTTTTTTTTTTTACACATCAGCAAAATGGTCTTCCGTTCATGCCAATTGAAAGCCTTATTGTTGATAAAAGAGGAGGTCACACCTCCCAGGAACACAACTGCTCACAATTTACAGACCCGGTGAAGCCAGTGAGCCATTGTTGTTAATTCAAAACACAACATGATTCTAGTGCTTCCCAGTCTTATCATCCATGTCGTGCACTGTGGCTTCAACTCCTCGAGCAATTGTTAATTGGTTGGAGAAATATACAAAGAAACACTCATGCTGTTGTCATGAATCCAAACACCCTCTGGATGTACAACTTGACTATAGTTTATTTTGCTCTCGTTTGATTCTTGCCTTTGTCTTGCTTGCCATATTTGTCAAGGGACCTGAAAAAACACATTGAAATAGTGTTGAATCCCAGTAGTGATAATACTGGAGTTATAGTGTGAATTCATAATAAAAGCAATATTGGCAAGTGCACTTTGTTGGGTGTTCTAAGCACAACATCACTAAAAATGCACTTCAGACAGAGTAGTGTGTAGAGATTGTTGTTGATTTACTTAACTAAATGGTATTGAAATTAACATGGTAAATTATTATCAAGCAAGACTTATATTTGTGACATTTGTAGTGCCATTTTAGCAGTATGTTGATTTGATCAGGATGTAGTTTTAGTTGGTGTTTGTACAACCCCCCCCCTTCTACAAAATGAACAGACTTAAGATAATCACAATTTAAAAGTTGTGGCTTAGGCATTTTATAGGCTAGTTTGTATGCAACCCCTTTAATTGTGTGTGTGTGTGTGTGTATATAGATTGTTCTCTGTACTGCAACATGTTCTAAGAATAGGTGGTGGAAGAAGATTGTATTTTGTGGACAAGGAAGACAATGGATCGCTATGCCATAGAACTTAACAATGTTTTGATTACTTTTATAGTACAGTGAGTAGGCATAGAGTTCTGTGTTTTAAGTGTGTTCGTGTGTGACCATTTGGGCAGTTAGCTGTCATGTCTTCATTAGTGAGTATGAGGTGAAGAGTGTGCGATGGTAATATGAACCGCTATCAGCAAAAGGGCAAAGAAAACATGTGTATTCATTCCTGTCTATTGTATTTCTTTACCCACTTCCTGGTTTATAAATACCGTAAAGAATATTGTTTTTCCTTCTAATTATTAACGTGAAATACATTTCCTTTGAAACACAAGTGATGTATGTAAGATTCTGGTGCAATGGCCTGTAATAGTTTTTGGTTGACTCATTTTAAATTTGATTGTTAATTTGAGCATATTGGAAAATAAATGATAACCTAAAGGTTAGGCTTACTGCTTTCTAGTACAGTATCCTACGTGCTATGTGGGGTAGACTAATATGCATTAACAGACCTTTTGAATTAAATGTAAAGCACTGGTGTAATTGAAAGCTTGAGGTTGGTGGTTGGTAGTCCTTTGCTTTAACAGCCCTTATTTTGGTTCTGGATATATTAGCGTCTTATTCAGGAGAGCGTCTCGGTTTGATTCAGTCATTGGGCATTGCTTTGTATTATGCTAGGATTTGTTTACTCCAATAGACCAGCCAAGCAAAATGTAACACAAGCCCGGTCTACGGGCTACAACCTTGAATTATTATGTGCTTTGACTGTCCATATTGCCTCTGCTAGAATTTCATTGGCTTCTTGTTTCGCTGCAATTTTTTTCACCATATTGGAAGTTTCGGGTTAAAGTTAGTAATTGGTCAAAAAGTTGAACGTTAGGGACTATTAGTGGTTAAAATATCTGCCTATCTGGTTGTAGTCCGTAGAAGGGATAAACTATGCCAAGCCGATGTTGACTTCCCATGTGACTTCAGCATGAACTGTAGGTGATCATGAAAGTGTTATTGTGCTTCATTTAGGCCAAACTATAAATTAGGAGATGCGAAGTGAGCAAGTGGAAATGCATGAAATGCTTTCTCTTTGGCACCTTAGGCTGTTTTGAAGTACTGCTGCCTGGTGAAGAGCTTGAGCATGCCTGCATTCAGTATTTTCTAGAGCGTTCAGTAAACATTTCTTATAAGTTTTATTAGCATGAGATTGTGTGATTTTTGAATCCATATTACCTCAAATATATCAGTTACAATTAATACATTTAAGTTAAAACAAATGGTCTCACCTCAAATGTCCATGCTATTTTGAAACTTTTACTACTAATGTAATTGATATGATCATGTTTTATTTTGCCTACCTCCTTGATGCACAGCTACTCTTTGTCTCCTTAGCTCATAACCACCTATAGTGAGCTACAAAAGTAGTGTGACAGTGACACATTTGGGGGGGACTATGTACAAAAAGTGCTGCAATTTTGTAACGGTTCACCCAATATGGATGAAAATACCCTAAAGGTAAAGCTGACAGTCTGCACTTTAACCTCATAGTCATTGTATCAAATCCAAAGTGCTGGAGTACAGAGCCAAAACAGTTTTCACTGTCCCAATACTTTTGTAGCTCACTGTATACTAGTGTCTGAAAAATATGAAAGCATATTAATCACTTTTGATCTAAAAGACAAAAAAAAAGTGAGCTTGATTTTGTGTGTGTACGTGTGCTTGTAACATGGAAAGAAAAATGATATCCCAACAACCACTGGAATGTGAAGCCAAACTGTATTTTGATCGAATTAAATCTCTTTTAAGGTCTAACTGTTGTAGCATACATGTGAACCTCGTCTCTGGTACATGTTTGCTATCCTTCAGATACTTGTTGCAACAAGGTACTTTATGATTGTTTTTTAAACCCTCCTGAAAGTATCCACCAGTAATCATCCTGTTTTTCATAGTACGGTGGGTTTTTACTGTGTGTAAGTTGAGCCATACGTCTAAAAGTCTAGTTTACAGCTGCAACTGTGTGTACAACTACCAGAGATTGGGAGAATGTGTGTGCATCTAACTTAATTACAAAAGCAACAAATAACTAAAGCTGTTATTGAAGTAAAATTATGGATATATGTCGCATGTGGTGTTTGTGTGAAGGGAAATCTTATTGCATCCAGCCTTAAGCCTTCAAAAGAAAAACAAATCTAGACCTTAATTTGTGATCATGCTACCACCACAACTCCCCTCACCTCTCCCAACCAACTGACCTTTGACTGAAGCATAGGAATGTGAGATACAGTAATAGGGGTTAGAGATCTATTCCCTAAAAGACACACACACACATACCCTTCCAACCCTGAACAAATCTCCAACTTGTTCATTATTTTGTGACAATGCAATCCTTGAAAGCACTTTGCCTTGTTATATAATTGTGTGCTACTGAATGGTTATTTCTTACAAAATGTTACGAAAATGTATAAAATACATGATTTTAGTGAAACAGCGTAATCTGCATTGACCTTTCTGACATTACAGGAGAAACTTAATAAACCAAGGCATTGAAACCTGATCGATTTTATACAATGTATGCTACAGCATTTGAGTCTTGTCATTCAGTGTTGTGGCTTAGGATTGGTTATGTTTAAATAAATTGCTATTGCTTAATATCTATCTACTTTGTGTTTTCTTTATTTTACATTTTAAAGACAGAATCCTTAATTGAAAAAAATAGCAAAGCATGCTCCTGTTTACCTAAAAAGCTAAGAGTGAAGGCATCACTACAGATCCGGGTTCGATCCAGGGCTCCCGGCAGCGTCGTCCGGGTTAGGGGAGGGTTTGGCCTGATGGGATGTTCTTGTCCCGTTGCGCTCTAGCGACTCCTTGTGGCATGCACGTTGACTTCGGTCGCCAGCTGCATGGTGTTTCCACCGACACATTGGTGCGGCTGGCTTCCGGGTTAAGCGAGCAGTGCAGCTTGGCAGGGTCGTGTTTCAGGGGACGCATGGCTCTCGACCTTCGCCTCTCTTTCGAGTCCGTACGGGAGTTGCAGCGACAGGACTAACTACCAATTTGAAGATCATGAAAAAGGGGTCAAAAGTACCCCAAAGTACTTAGGGATGGGGTTGGAGAAGTGTAACCACTCTCAAATTCATAAACGGATCTATGGATGCAAGGACTGACCATCCATGATATCAAATGTGTAGTTTTAACCTTGTTATGAGGCTATACAGTGTTTGTTTACGTTGTTTACAAACATTGGAGTAAAAATAGATTGTCATTTAAAAAAGTGTGACTTGCTTCAGCTCTTTGAAAGTATTTTTGTGGTCGTGGAAGAAGTTTAAAACATTCTAAGTGAAGCGGTGAAATATAGTCAAAGTTAAATATATAAATGTCTGGTTACTTTGATAGACTATATTAACCTTAATAATTTGGGAGGATGGGGCAGTTTGGATCACCTATTTCATCACATAAGACTACTACACGTTTACTCTCCTACTTGGAAACCACAGTTTACTACTGTGTAAGGCAGCCAACAGACCAGTACTAAAGGTAAACTATAACTACATGTAGACAAACAGCAGTAGATTAGTTTATTTGGCTGGAGTGAGCTCTGTGACATAAATCGTATGTGCTCCCCCACTGTTATAATTTGAAAAGTTCTGAAAAGTTAATTTAACTGGAAAGTTAGATAAATTAGGTGATGTGGTTACTAAAACTGTACCTCTTGATTGGTAGTAGAATAATTCTGTAATGCAAGCTGTAATACTTAAGGAATTAGAAATGTTTTAGGCTTTCATTTGGGGAGCGAAGTATGATGGTGCATCTAGTGGAAGACGTTTAGAAATGTGTTTGAGCTATAGTAACCTCTCTTCAACCATACATTTCTTTCTTAATCAAATGACAAAGCTGTTGAAAGTTAAGACTGGATGGATAGCTCAATAAATAGGATATATACATAAAGTAAGGAGACAGGATGAAAGACCTAATGAAGGGATGAATGCAAAGCTAAAGAAAGTCTTGGGATATGGATGAAAGGACATTTTCGGTTGAACGTGTTGTGTCACGGTCTAACTCACACAGCCTATAGACCAGTACTAAAGGTAAACTATAACAACATGTAGACAGAGTGGTAGGGTTTGAGTGAGCTGTGTAGCATAAGTCTTTTGCACTCCCCTATTGTTATAATTTGAAAGTTCTTAAAAGTTACATGGCAGTTAATGCAATAGATAATTCTGTTCTGATTCCAGAGAAGTATACCAAGATGTCATACCTTTAAGTTTTTGTCTAAAGTGCTGGGTAAGTGGTCAAAATGTCAGTTGTAAAAGTTGAGATGAAAAGTAGTTGATAAGGTTAGTAAAACAGCTGTCATTTTTAAATTGGTAGAAGATAATTCCTTTTCTGATTCCAGATTTGAACAGCAGAGAAGTAGACGAAGATGTCAAACCCTCCAACTTTTTGGGAAAGTAAAAATGTCCGTTGTTTATAAAAAGTGTGAGAAAATGTAGTTGTGGTGACTTAAACAGTTGTAACGTTTGATTGGTACCAGATCATTTTGTTGGGAAAGTGGTCAAAGTAGCTGATTTGTGTCAACAGTTACTGTTTAGACTGAATAGAATAGAATGTTGGGAGTTGTCACAATGGGAACTTTAGAATTATGAGGACAAAAAGATTAAGTCTGAAAAGTATAATAGAACTCTAAAAGTTGTATGTAAGCACACTATTCCAGACCAGTTTGAACGGTGTTAAAAATAAAAAAATTCGTACAACATTTAAAGTGTGGCTGCTGTCGCAAGGTTCTGAATCTGATGGGGTATGACAGTTGAACTAAGCTCATGAGACATTTATAAGTTATATTCTTCAAGAATCAATATCATTCATTTATACATCCAAAAATGGATGTAGCAACTAAGGATTCTAGCAATTAAGGATTTCTGATTGACCAAAATCCAATCTGTCAGGTTTGGGCTACGTTTTGCACATTAGTTAAAAGAGTAATTTTCTATTTTAGACTTCTCATTGGAAAACTGCCTGACTTTGAAAAACGCTTCCCATTAAGCAGCTTAATTGTAAAAAATGAAAACAATTATTTTTCTCACAAATACTTTTTCTTGATTGTTACATAACCTTTAGTGAACGCTGTTCCTTGTAAACAAACCTAATTAAAATACAATTTCTTAACGTTTACCACATACGACTGGGAAAATACATTTGAACAGCCCTCCAGCTGGTAATTACTAGTGAAAAACTTGTCTATCATCCTTCATGTGATGCTTCCTTACCCATAGGAAGTACCACCCAGTTGACTACTTTCAAATGGTGAAGCCCTCAATAGCAAGGTTCATGCCAAAATGGGTTTTATCCATTTAGAGTCCTATCTAACTCTATGGTGGTAAATTTCCACTTCGAACGCAGCATTAGTCTCTCATCATTTGACATTTATGGAGAGGGATGGACTTTCCTTCCTTCTGCTCCAATCATCTTTTTGCTGAACGTCTAGTCTCCTTTCCATTGCTGACAGCTGTCCCTCCTGCTCCTGGATTGGCTGCTCTGCTGCCAACATCACTGCCAGCCCGCCCTCCCTGTTGAGGATTAGTCGAGCTCCCGGAACCTTGGGAATTTACACCGTTCCCATTGGTAGTTTCATTTCCTAGAATAAGAAATTGGCATGCTTCATTTATAAATCTTTATAAATAGTGAAAGAAGGGAAAAGTAAAGTGTTATAGTGTTCACAATTAACCAATTGCCAAAAAGAAATACACTGCCGTTTGTATACACTGAAGGTGGCTGAACCAGCCGCTCACAGGTAAAATAAACAACTTTACAGCTTAAAGCAGAGATCAAAAATTATATTATTTCATGGAATTGTATTCCTTTAGTTTACTGATACAGACATGTCATTGACATTTAGGTAGACTTCCAGGTGGAAATGTTGCATGAATCACCTTATAGCAGCAGAGGAAAATAAATAACACTAACGAAGGCCGTTGCCGAAACGCTTTCATTTGACGTCATAACTCTTAATTTTTTGTTGGTCTTTGATAGTGGTCTTACCAGCTGAGCTGTTATTCTTGTTGTTCAGTATGTTTCCTTGGTCACCGACTACCTGGGAAATAAATAATCTGTTCACACACACACAGTACAAGAAAAAGGTACTTGAAACATCGAACTAAATTCGTAGGTGAACGTTACTTAAAATAATATTTTTTCCCCTATCCTTCTGTAAAACATTCTGTAATAAGACGCTTACACACTGATATCCCTACGTTCAAAACACCCCTTACAGTCTTGTTTTTCATCTGGTCCATGTTAGAGTACTCTGGGTTAGGCTCACTGAAGTTTGGCACCTCTGAATACACCATGCAGAACCTGAACAAAACGTTAAGTGAGCATTAGTTTAGACCAGTAAATTATGACATAAGATGCATCTCTCAGCAACATTTACATTGTTGCTCCTCCTTTTCGTATATGTAGCATGAAATGTTATTAAGCACAGAGCATCTATAGAACTTACTCTCCAATCTTCGACAGCTCTCCACCTCTACCCGTGTACAGAGTCAGGCAACCTTTGAACACAGACGCATATCTGGAGAAAAGAAAAGGCACAAATTTCAAGACAAAATACATTTCCCCCCAGGATTTTAAAGGTGATCCAAGATTAAAAGACTAATAACGTATGGTATGTATTCATCCGAATGTAAATTCATGCTGGTAGTTAGAAATGATGACTGGGTGGTCCTTTTTTATTTCTGTGTTGATTTTATACTCGGCTGTAGGCTTGGAGCCCTGTCCATAAAGTGTGGCATTAACTTGACTGTGCCGTGACTCAATAAATGACTCACCCCTTAGTGAGTCTGATGATGTCACCGGTTTGGATCAGTCCCCCCACCTCATCCCAAACTGAGATGCTAATGCTGCCTGTCTTGTCGGCCACCTTACAGGTCCGCACCTCATACCCATCCTTTGTCTTTGTCACTCGTCCTATGTGAGAGGAGGTAAGAGGTACAAGTAATCAGTGGCCTTTGATTGGTGTACAAAGACAAGAACAAGCTAGTTGTATAAGGATAGTGTCAAATATCTCATTATTACACTTTTTGTCATTTAGCAGATGCTCTTATCCAGAGTGACTTACAATTAGTGCATTCAGCTTAAGATTGCTAGGTGTAACAACCACATATCACAGTCGTAGTAAGTCCACTTGTCCTCAATAAAGAAGTTATCAGCAAAGTTAGTGCTCGTAGGCGGCCAAACGGAGTGCTTGGGTTGGGATGTAGGGTTTGAGCATAGCCTGAAGGTAGGGAGGGGCAGTTCCCCTTGCTGCTCGGTAGTTAAGTACCATGGTCTTGTAGTGGATGCGAGCTTCGACTGGAAGCCAGTGGAGTGTACGGAGGAACAGGGTGACATGGGAGAACTTGGGAAAGTTGAACTTCAGGCGGGCTGCGGCGTTCTGGATAAGTTGCAGGAGTTTGATGGCACAAGCGGGATCCCAGGCAACAGAGAGTTGAAGTAGTCCAGACGGGCGATGACAAGT
The DNA here is from genome assembly GCF_045679555.1 of Salvelinus alpinus. NCBI lineage: Eukaryota > Metazoa > Chordata > Actinopteri > Salmoniformes > Salmonidae > Salvelinus > Salvelinus alpinus. The sequence goes on from NC_092087.1 coordinate 41,540,159, forward strand.
GCCTAGATTAGGACCTGCACCACTTCCTGTGTGAGGAAAGGTCATACTCTAAGGATGTTGTAGAGCATGAATTTGCAGGAGCGAGTCACTGCTTTGATGTTTGCAGAGAATGACAGGGTGTTGTCCAGGGTCACGCCAAGGTTCTTTGCACTCTGGGAGGGGGACACAGTGGAGTTGTCGACTGTGATGGAGAGGTCTTGGAGCGGACAGGCCTTCCCTGTCGAGGTTGAGAATGAAGTGGTGGGCCAACATCCAAGCTCAGATATCTGCCAAGCATGCAGAGATACGTGTTGCCAGCTGGGTGTCAGAAAGGGGGAATGAGAAAAGTAGTTGAGTGTCATCCGCAATGATAGGAGAGAACATATGAGGATATGACAGAGCAAAGTGACTTAGTGTAAGGAGAAAAGAGGAGAGGGCCTAGAACCAGACACCAGTAGTGAGAGCACATGGTGCAGACACATATCCTCTCCACGCCACCTGGTAGAAGCGGCCTGCTAGGAAGGATGCTCCCAAGTGACACAGCGGTTTAAAGGCACTGCACCTCAGTGCAAGAGGTTTCACTACAGTACCTGGTTCGAATCCAGGCTGCATCACATCCGGCCGTGATTGGGAGTCCCATAAGACGGCGCACAATTGCGCCGCCCTATGGGCCGGGGTAGGTCATTGTAAATAAGAATTTGTTCTTAACTGACTTGCCTAGTTAAAAAAAGGTTAAATAAAAATAAATGCAATCCAAGAGTGTGCAGAGCCTGACATGGAACCCAAACCGGGCTGCGCGCGTGCGCCATCGTGCATAAATGTATTTTGTCCCCACACCAAACGGGATCACGACACGCAGGTTAAAATATCAAAACAAACTCTGAACCAATGATATTAATTTGGGGACAGGTCAAAAAGCATTAAACATTTATGGCAATTTAGCTAGCTAGCTTGCATTTGTTAGCTAATTTGTCCTATTTAGCTAGCTTGCTGTTGCTAGCTAATTTGTCCTGGGATATAAACATTGAGTTGTTATTTTACCTGACATGCACAAGGTCCTCTACTCCACCAATTAATCCACACATAAAATGGTCAACCGAATTGTTTCTAGTCATCTCTCGTCCTTCTAGGCTTTTTCTTCTCTTGACTTTATATTGCGATTGGCAACTTTCATAAATTAGGTGCATTACCGCCACTGACCTCGTTCGTTTTCAGTCACCCACGTGGGTATAACCAATGAGGAGATGGCACGTGGGTACCTGCTTCTATAAACCAAATGAGGAGATGCGTCAGAAATAGAACTGACTTCTATTTTAGCCCTTGGCAACGCAGACGCTCGTTGGCGCACGCGAGCAGTGTGGGTGCAATAATTGAATAATATAGATTACACCGCTCATAGTCAGCCTGTGAGACACCCAGCCCTGAGAGGGTGGAGAGGGTCAAAAGATCGTTCTGAGAGAGATAATGTGAAAGTTGGAGAGTAAACATCGATTATGAGGAGAGTAAATATCCATTTGTGGGAAAGAGAAAAGGGAAAGTTCAACACAGATACGTTTTTTGATAGCTGGCATGATTCAAATAAACCAACATGAATTGTTATCATTAGTCTACATGATGGCATATAAGGATGTTTCTCTGACTATCAAGCCTCTGTGTTGTGCCATTATATTGTGTGTAAGATTTTACATACGTTTTGTTCCACCCGAGTGCATTACAAGATAATTATATACATTCTGTTTCTGTTCATCATTAATTGATTATTTAAAACATTACTGTTAGTAAGGAGTTAGCACCTGTTTCGAGTACGATGAAGATAACACTGAGATTCTTGAGTCCTGGCTTGATGTCCTTGACGTGGGTCTCGGTCGTCATCTTTCAGATTCTCGTCATGCATCCAAAAGTCAACTCTGGACCAAAGCAGCCCTGAAATGTTTACAAGAATGTGTGTGTGACAGAGGTAAAATTTGTTTTACATTGGATATTCGGTTTTCTCTCGTCAATAACTATTGAACCAAACATGCCATGACTAAGAACATTGATTATTCTGAATCAGGGGTGGATAAAGAACAATCCCCCCCAAAAAAAATGTATAAATGTTTTTTATAACTATGATTTCGGATTTCAATCTTTCATACCTCTTAAACAAAGCGTGTCATGAATATGAAAATTATATATTCTGAATCTGTGGGCTATGAACAAAAATCCAATCCAGAAGAAAAAAATGAAAGAAGAAGAAACAACAATAACAAGAAAAGGTGTGGATTATTCTCCCTACTCCCTTGATTCAGAATATATAATTTCCATAGTCATGGCACACTTTGTTTAAGAGCAACTGAAGACTGAAATACGGAAGGATAAAAAAAAATCAATATATTATTTTTAAGGCACACATTTTTCTCCATACTCCCCTGATTTAGAATATAGTATTTTCATTGTCATGGCATGCTTTTTAAGAGCTATTGAAGATTGAAATCCGTAAGGAAAAATATATAATACATTGTGTCTAACTTTGACTTATCATTATTCACGATTCATTCAGGACTATCCGTAATCATGATAGAATTCACATAAATGTAGAAGTGTGTAGAAACATATTTTATTCTTATTTACAATAAAAGTGACTCCAAAACGACACAATGCATTATTTATCATTAATTTCTATTGGGTACAAAATAATCTGAAACACAACTAAATCAAACAGCAAATGCATCCAACAAGTTAGTAAAGTAACACGTTTTGGGTAATCATTGAGTGCTAGGAAATTGGGACCAAATACTAAACTTATGACTACTTTAATACACATATTAGTGAATATGTCCCAATACTTTTGGTCCCCTAAAAATACCCTCAAATTAAAGCAGACAGTCTGCACTTTAACCGCATAGTCATTGTATCATTTTAAATCCAAAGAGCTGGAGTACAGAGCCAAAACAACAAAAAATGTGTCACTGTTCCAATAATTACAGAGGACACTGTATTTCTAGATTTCTAAATAAAAAAGGCATGGATTTTTTTCCATCCTCTCCTGATTCCAATATATAATTTTAATAGTCACGACATGCTTCATTTAAAAGCTATGAAGATTGAAATACCCCCCAAAATAATTACATTAAAAGATTAAATGAAAAAGGCATGGATTTTCCTCAATCCTCCCCTGATTCAGAATATATCATTTGCATAGTCATAGCAGGCTTTGTTTATGCGCTATTGAAGATTGAAATCCCCCATAAAAAATATATATACACATTTCAAATAAAAAAAGGCCTGGATTTTTCTCCATCCTCCCGATTCAGACGGCAGGTAGCCTAGTGGTTAGAGCGTTGGACTAGTAACCGAAAGGTTGAAAGATCGAATCCCTGAGCTGACGAGGTAAAAATCTGTCTTTATGCCCCTGAACAAGGCAGTTAACTCACTGTTCCTAGGCTGTCATTGAAAATACGATTTTTTTTCTTAACTGACTTGCCTAGTTAAATAAAAGGTAATAAAATATACAAATATCATAGTCATGGCATATTTTATTCAATAGATATTGACTAGAGAAAACCAAATATCCACCGAATATCCAACATAAAACTACATTGAACAAAAATACAAACATGCAACAATTTCATGGATCAGAAAACAAGTCAGTATCTGCTGTGTCTACCATTTGCCTCTCGCAGTGCGACACATCTCATTCATATAGAATTGATCAGGCTGTTGATTGTGGCCCGTGGAATGTTGTCCCACTCCTCTTCAATAGTTGTGCAAAGTTGCTGGACATTGGCCGGAACTGGAACACATTGTTGTACACGTCGATCCAAACATGCCCAATGGGTGACATCTGGTGAGTATGCAGGCCATGGAAGAACTGGAACATTTCAGCTTCCAGGAACTGTGTACAGACTAGAGGTCGACCGATTAATCGGAATGGCCTATTAATTAGGGCCGATTTCAAGTTTACATAACAATCGAAAATCGGTAATTTTGGACGCCGATTTTGGCTATTTTTTTTACACATTTATTTAACTAGGCAAGTCAGTTAAGAACACATTCTCATTTTCAATGACGGCCTAGGAACGGTGGGTTAACTGCCTTGTTCAGGGGCAGAACGACAGATTTTTACCTTGTCAGCTCAGGGATTCAATCTTGCAACCTTACGGTTAACTAGTCCAACGCTCTAACCACTTGCCTCACGAGCAGCCCGCCTGTTACGCAAATGCAGTAAGAAGCCAAGGTAAGTTGCTAGCTAGCATTAAACTTATCTTATAAAAGACAATCAATCAATCATAATCACTAGTTATAACTACACATGGTTGATGATATTACTAGTTTATCTAGCGTGTCCTGCGTTGCATATAATCGATGCAGTGCGCATTCGCGAAAAAGGACTGTCGTTGCTCCAACGTGTACCTAACCATAAACATCAATGCCTTTCTTAAAATCAATACACAGAAGTATATATTTTTAAACCTGCATATTTAGCTAAAAGAAATCCACATTAGCACGCAATATTAACCAGGTGAAATTGTGTCACTTCTCTTGCGTTCATTGCACGCAGAGTCAGGAACGGTTCCGTATTTCACTGAAAGAATAAATGTTTTGTTTTCGAGATGATAGTTTCCGGATTCGACCATATTAATGACCTAAGGCTCGTATTTCTGTGTGTTATTATGTTATAATTAAGTCTATGATTTGATAGAGCAGTCTGACTGAGCACCAGCAGGCTCGTAAGCATTCATTCAAACAGCACTTTTGTGCGTTTTGCCAGCAGCTCTGCTGTTTATGAATTCAAGCCTATCAACTCCCGAGATTAGGTTGGTGTAATCGATGTGAAACGGCTAGCTAGTTAGCGGGGCGCGCGCTAATAGCGTTTCAAACGTCACTCGCTCTGAGACTTGGAGTAGTTGTTCCCCTTGGTCTGCATGGGTAACGCTGCTTTGAGGGTGGCTGTTGTCGATGTGTTCCTCGTTCGAGCCCAGGTAGGAGCGAGGAGAGGGATGGACGCTATACTGTTACACTGGCAATACTAAAGTGCCTATAAGAACATCCAATAGTCAAAGGTATATGAATTACAAATCGTACAGAGAGAAATAATCCTATAATTCCTGTAATAACTACAACCTAAAATTTCTTACCTGGGAATATTGAAGACTCATGTTAAAAGGAACCACCAGCTTTCATATCTTCTCATGTTCTGAGCAAGGAACTTAAACGTTAGCTTTCTTACATGGCACATATTGCACTTTTACTTTCTTCTCCAACACTTTGTTTTTGCATTATTTAAACCAAATTGAACATGTTGCATTATTTATTTGAGGCTAAATTGATTTTATTGATGTGTTATATTAAGTTAAAATAAGTGTTCATTCAGTATTGTTGTAATTGTCATTATTACAAAAACATAAAAAATAAAAAATAAATTAATTAATCGGTATCGGCTTTTTTTTGGTCTTCCAATAATCGGTATCGGCATTGAAAAATCATAATCGGTCGACCTCTAGTACAGACCCTTGCAACATGGGGCCGTGCATTATCATGTTGAAACATGAGATGATAGCGGCAGATGAATGGCACGACAAAGCGCCTCAGGATCTCGTCACGGTATCTCTGTGCATTAAAATTGCCTTCAATAAAATGCAATTGTGTTTGTTGTCCATAGCTTATGCCTGCCCATACCATAACCCCACCATGTGGCACTCTGTTCACAACGTTGACATCAACAAACCGCTTGCCCACACGACACCATTCACGCTGTCTGCCATCTGCACGGTACAGTTGAAACCGGGATTCATCCGTGAAGAGCACATTTCTCCAGCCTGCCAGTGGCCATCGAAGGTGAGCATTTGCCCACTGAAGTAGGTTACAATGCCGAACTGCAGTCAGGTCTAGTGAGGATGACGACCACGCAGATGAGCTTCCCTGAGACGGTTTCTGACTGTTTGAGCAGAAATTCTTTGGTTGTGCAAACCCACAGTTTCATCAGTTGTCCAGTTGGCTGGTCTCAGACGATCCCACAGGTGAAAAAGCCGAATGTGGAGGTCCTGGGCTGGCGTGGTTACACGTGGTCTGCGGTTGTGAGGCCGGTTGAACGTACTCCCAAATTCTCTAAAACGACGTTGGAGGCAACTTATGGTAGAAAAATTAACATTCAACTATTTGGCAACAGCTCTGGTGGACATTCCTGCTGTCAAAATCAAATCAAATGTTATTGGTCACACATATTTAGCAGATGCTATTGCAGGTGTAGTGAAATGCTTGTCAGCATACCAACTGAGCGCTCCCTCAAAACGTGAGACATCTGTGACATTGTGTTGTGTGACAAAACTGCACAATTTAGTGGCCTTTTAGGGGCTCCTTAGTGGTGCAGTGCTAGAGGTGTTATTACAGACCCTGGTTCAATTCCAGGCCGTATCACAACCGGCTGTGATTGGGAGGTGCACAATTGGCCCAGCGTCGTCTGGGGCAGGCCGTCATTGTAAATAAGAATTTGTTCTTAACAGACTTGCCTAGTAAAAATAATAATAATAATTGTCCCAGCACAAGGTGCACCTGCATAATGATCACGCTGTTTAATCAGCTTCTTGATATGCCACACCTGTCAGGTGGATGGATTATCTTAGCAAAGGATAAATGCTCACTAACAGGTATGTAAACACATTTAAGAGAAATAAGATTTTTGTGCATATTAAACATTTCTGGGATCTTTTATTTCAGTTCATGAAACCAACACTTTATTGTGTTGTTCAGTGTAATTTGACCTCGGTGTGAGACTAGGCAAATTTACAGGAATACATGGCCTTAATGATACATACGGTAATAATTTAAACAGCAATGCAAGATCAGTGCAAGTATGTAACCCAGGTCGACTAATTACTTATAAAGTAGCTAGCAAGACCAGTCTAGCAACTAGGGTGTAATCATTAGTCCAAACAGTTATAAAACGGAACGGTTTGCAAATAAAACGAGAGTTTCTATTGGTCAAATTCAAGTAGGTCATATATACAGTCATTGGTAGGTCCCTCCCCGTTTCGTTCAAGAAACATTTTGCAACAGAATTGGCTCAATGAATACGCCCCTGCTGTAGTTTAGCAAACTGCAGTAACGTTACTATGCTAGCTAACGTTAGCTATAGCTAACGTTAGCTATAGCTAACTGGGTGCCAGGTCGTAAGCTACTACACATTTCATTACCTCAACAGTGTGTATTGTCGTCCACAGCTGATTTGTCCGGTATAATGGATTTTAAGCCATGGAACAAGTGAGTTAAAAAATAAGTATTGTTTTCCTGTTTGTAAAATAGCTAGCTAGCTACTGTTAAAAAATAAAACCTTACTACTGTTCATTTTTTTGTGACCGTCAGTACGGTAGTGGCGGGCATTCTGTTGGTCAAATTTAGTTTCAATCAAAATTGTGTCCAATGACTGGATTATATGGGAAGCGCATGAGATAATCATGTGATAGGTCCTTTATCTGAGAAGGGAAACTGCTCGTACCGAAGATAGGTTGAGTCAACTGTCTATCAACGATTTTACAATTTGGTTGCTTAGCGGCGTAGGCTGGACGTGGAAACGTGGTGACAGGAATCAAGAAAAAAATTATTTCATGCTGTAATGCTAACGCAAACGTAATTTAAAAGGCAGTTTAACCATTGATTGTCATATCAACAGGTAACGTTACCCAGTTCGACGACATATCACTAGAGTTGCTCTCTATCTGCTTGTTTTCCTGTGTGATTCCAGCTTGTGCCAGCTATCTACCTGTAGTAACTAGCTAACGTTAGGTCACGTATGTAGTCAGCTGTGGCTAGCTTGATTAGTTAGTTGCACATTAGTAAGCTGTCTCGTCAAGACTTTCTGATCGGTATCCATCACTAATCTTTCCTCTGTTTGCAACTGACTACTGTTTGATAGTTAGCTAGCCAGCCACATACCTACGGCCGGGATTCCATTTTGAAACGGCAAGGATGATTTCCGTGTTTGCGTAGCTAACTAACGTTAACGTTGCAACAGTACAGTGGCGGTCGGTGCCGTTTAAGATGAGGGAGGACGATTTAAAAATATATATATACATATATATTTAAGCATGGCCTTATTTCTATTACAGCATATTGGATGACTGCTGTTCATATTCCATTGACACAGCTCAGTGTAACGTCGATAGGTTTAGGCTACAGCTTAGGGGCACAGGTCAAGATCATTTTTAGTAATCAAGGTGACAGACAGTGACATTAAATACCGACTTGCACACTGTTGTGTGCATCTAGCTGATCTAGGGTGTAATTAGTTCAACAGTTGCAAATGAGAGTTTCTATTGGACTAATTTGGGTATATTCGTTAGCTTCTGTTTTAAGAAATGTTTTTCAACCGAATCAGCAGAATGAATACACCCCCTGATCACAGGCAAACAGAGTTGACTTTCATAGCAGCCACATACAAACAGCATGATCACTTTGCTCCTTGTAATTCCTTTTCGGGTCTACATGCTCTCCTCCTGTCGCTTGTGAACTTCAGTGCATAACACGTCAGCTGTCTGACCAGGCAAAAACTTTTCCAAACCTTCTTATCATAACCGTTACGCACAGCCTACATCGCCGTTACCATATTATCTAACGTCATAGTCAACATAGTTACTAGAACTAACGCATTAGTAAACCACCTACAATCATGCAGTACAGTCAGCAAACAGTTTAGCAGTTACTCCGGCAGGCCCCGGTGGCAACACATTAATAAAACCAAAAGCTTACCTTGACTTGGAAGAGTTCCAGTGTTGGATAGCCAGCTAGCTAACATAGTATCCCTCTCAGTTTGAGCTGGCTGTTTGAGTTAGCTAAACTAGCTAAGTAAGTGAAAGTGAAGAAGAAAAATACTACTAAATATAGCTCTTTCTTCTCCTTCATTTTTGAAGAAATTTGTATTCATATATCTTTGAGTCAACTGCTCACCACTGCAATGCAGTGCTAGCTAGCTGTAGCTTATGCTTTCAGGACTAGATTCATTCTCTGATCCTTTGACCAAATGTCAGTTCATGCTGCAAGAGCTCTGATAGGGTGGAGGACGTCCTCCGGAAGTTGTCATAACTACTGTGTAAGTCTATGGAAAGGGATGAGAACCATGAGCCTCCTATGTTTTGTATTGAAGTCAATGTACCCAGAGGAGGACGTAAACTAGCTGGTGCTACCCCACAGAGTGCTGTTGAGGCTACTGTAGACCTTCATTGCAAAACATTGTTTTAATATTTTTTGGGGGTGACAATATATTTAGTATAGTTTTATCAAAAAAATTAGTGTTTTTTTAATGTTTCACTATTTTTATGAAATTCACTGAGGAGGATGGTCCTCCCCTTCCTCATCTGAGGAGCCTCTGCTGATTGCTAGTCATATCGTAGACTGTCTATTAGGTAAATTAAAGGAAAAGTAACAACGTTGCATAACGTTACTGTTTCTCCCAGATGCATTTTCTGAGGACGTCATTACCCTGGCCCCAGGTTGCTCCTCTCACCTTCCCAAAACTCTGCCCCTGCGGTCTGTGGTCCATATTTTAAATGAAGAGGAGGGCTGAGGATTCTGGCCCAAGGAAGGAAAGACACCGGTGAGTGGACAATAAGGTCAAATTGCTGTTTGTACACCGGATAATGTTATATAACCAAATATTTTTGGTGTCCATTACTGGACGTTAGAGGAAAGCCCCATTCAAGCCTACGCCATTGATTCTTCAACTAACCTGGTATTGGCGATACTCTCTTTGTTCTCGATTCTGGAAAACCATTATCTTTTATAAATGTCTGTGTAAAGTTGCAGGTGGTTCTACAAACACCAGAGACAACTCGGAAAGGTATATAACCTCCAAATGTATAAGATGACTGTTTTCCCTAATCGAGACCCAAGAGAGTATCACCACTGTACTTTTGTTTATGTGTAACTCTGTTGTTTTTGTCGCACTGCTTTGCTTTATTTTGGCCAGGTCGCAGTTGTAAATGAGAACTTGTTCTCAACTGGCCTACCTGGTGAAATAAAATAAAATGCCAGGTTACATAGGCAACACGTGGGTTTCAAGTTTGGGTAAGCTATTTTTCACCATAAAAATTCACCTTTTATAATAAAGCATTCCAATCATCCTCGCATTTGCAGACTTATTTAAGATGTGGTGATTATATTTTAGTCATAATTTAGGTTTATAATATAACTCAATCACTGTTAGCAAAAATGACTGTTCAATGCAGCGCGTAGTGACAGAGTAGACCTAGGCTATAGGCTACAGGCTACATTAGATTTCTTCTTTCTTTGCACAGGAAAGTGTTGGTCTTTTATAAACACATTTAGTGCAATTTTACTATACTTTATATGGCTGGAGACATTAGCAGAATCTTTTTTTACAGGGTAACTTACTCTGCTGACACTGACAAACAGATCAATAAAAACGACGTCTGGTCCATATAATAGGCCTACGAAAAGGGGAGACGAATACAATATTTTTATTTATTTTACCTTTATTTAGCTAGGCAAGTCAGTTAAGACCAAATTGTTATTTTCAATGATGGCCTAGGAACAGTGTGTTAACTGCCTTGTTCAGGGGCAGAATGACATATTTTTACCTTGTCAGCTCAGGGATTCGGTCTTGCAACCTTTCGGTTACTAGTCCAACGCTCTAACCACCAGGGTACCTGCCGCCCCGCTCTAACCACTAGGCTATATGACGACCATCTAAACTGGAGGGGGAAATTATTGTCTAAAAACAAACAAAAGTAGCACTGACCCAATGATGATAAAGACAGTGAATATGCAGACTCACCGGGGACATAGTCGATGTGCTCCGCTGGTACCAATAAGATAGGCTACTGTTCGCTCAATTAAGTTGAGAATTTTGATAACCCCCAGGACAGATTGGATTGTTTTCATTGTCTTCTCTTTATAGCAATTTGCTTTCCAAACTGTTGTTCTGCAATTGTACTTTTAAATATTGCGATATGCTTGGCTGGGTCTCTGCTTTTCACTGACCGTTGCAACTCAACAATCATCTATTTGATGTGTGTGCGCTGGCCAAATTGCAGGCCCTTCCGACTGTAGGCTATGTGATTTAAAACAATCCACAGCTTTTTTCTTTTAAAGAAGCTAATGATCCTCTGTGGCCAAATCATGCTCTCTGGTGTGGTAGCCTATTTTGAATGATTTGATTTTCTTTAAGTAAGCAAATTACACTATATATTTTTTGCAATTACGTTAGGGAAGCTTAGGTTCCCCTAGCCTTATGGAGGCACTGCCTATGCCAGGTTAGTTGAAGAATCTATGTAACGTCTAGTAATGGACACCAAAAATATTTTGGTTATATCACACTGGCAAGAGAACAGACATGCACACATGGAGAGAAAGATCTGGTACTATTTCAGATAATTGATTACTATAAAGTCAGTGATTCAGTTCATGTTTAACATGTTGGGCTTTATACATCTCTGCAAATCTTGCCATAAGATACCGACCCTACCGTAACGCTTGTTTATACTGAGCTGTACTGGAGTTGGAACGCCACCATGGTTACATTAAGACACTGTGGAGCCGGCGTGAGATATGGTTCAGGCAACGTCCCTCAAAGCGAGGATGGGATACAGTCCCTTTAGAAAGCATTCATACCCCTTGACTTATTCCACATGTTGTGTTACAGCCTGAATTCAAAATTGATTAAATATATATTTTCTCACCGACCCACACACAATACCCCTTAATGACAAAGTAAAAACATGTTTGCAAATGTATTCAAAATTAAATATAGAAATATCTCATTTACATAAGTATTCACACCCCTGAGTCAATACCTTGTAGGACCACCTTTGGCAGCGACTACAACTGTGAGTCTTTCTGGGTAAGTCTCTTAAGTGCTTTCCACAACTGGATTGTGCAACATTTGTTAAAAATTATTATTTTTTAAATTCTTTTAAGCTCTATCAAATTGGTTGTTGGTTATTGCAAGACAACAGTTTTCAGGTCTTACCATAGATTTTCAAGTAGATTTAAGTCAGAGCTGTAACTCGGCCCCTCAAACATTCACTGTGTAGCTTTAGCCTTGTGTTTTTAGGTTATTGTCCTGCTGAAAGGTAAATTCATCTCTCAGTGTCTGGTGGAAAGCAGACTGAACCAGGTTTTCCTCTAGGATTTTGCCTGTGCTTAGATCTATTCCGTTTATTTTTTTCTCCTGAAAACTCACCAGGCATAACGATTAAAAGCATACCCATAAAATGATGCAGCCATCACTCTCCTTGGAAATACAGTGCATTCGGGAAAGTATGTAAACCCCTTCACTTTTTCCACAGTTTTATTTATTTATTTCACCTTTATTTAACCAGGTAGGCTAGTTGAGAACAAGTTCTCATTTACAACTGTGACCTGGCCAAGAATAAAGCAAAGCAGTTCGACACATACAACAACACAGAGTTACACATATACAGTATGTGCAAATGAGATAAGATAAGGGAGGTAAGGCAATAAATAGGCCATGGTGGCAAAGTAATTACAATATACCAATTAAACACTGGAGTGATTGATGTGCAGAAGATGAATGTGCAAGTAGAGATACTGGGGTGCAAAGGAGCAAGATAAATAAATACAGTATGGGGATGAGGGAGTTGGATGGGCTATTTACAGATGGGCTATGTACAGGTACAGTGATCTGTGAGCTGCTCTGACAGCTGGTGCTTAAAGCTAGTGAGGGAGATATGAGTCTCCAGCTTCAGTGATTTTTGCAGTTTGTTCCAGTCATTGGCAGCAGAGAACTAGAAGGAAAGGTGGCCAAAGGAGGAATTTGCTTTGGGGGTGACCAGTGAGATATACCTTCTGGAGCGCGTGCTACAGGTGGGTGCTGCTATGGTGACCAGTGAGCTGAGATAAGGCATGGCTTTACCTAGCAGAAATTTGTAGATGACCTGGAGCCAGTGGGTTTGGCGACGAGTATGAAGCGAGGGCCAGCCAACGAGAGTGTACAGGTGGGTAGTATATGGGGCTTTGGTGACAAAACGGATGGCACTGTGATAGACTGCATCCAATTTGCTGAGTAGAGTGTTGGAGGCTATTTTGTAAATGACATCGCAGAAGTCGAGGATCGGTAGGATGGTCAGTTTTACGAGGGTATGTTTGGCAGCATGAGTGAAGGATGCTTTGTTGCGAAATAGGAAGCCGATTCTAGATTTAATTTTGGATTGGAGATGCTTAATGTGAGTCTGGAAGGAGAGTTTACAGTCTAACCAGACACCTAGGTATTTGTCCACATATTCTAAGTCAGAACCGTCCAGAGTAGTGATGCTGGACGGGCGGGCAGGTGCGGGCAGCGATCGGTTGAAGAGCATGCATTTAGTTTTACTTGCATTTAAGAGCAGTTGGAGGCAAAGGATGGAGAGTTGTATGGCATTGAAGCTCGCCTGGAGGTTAGTTAACACAGTGTCCAAAGAAGGGCCAGAAGTATACAGAATGGTGTCGGTGGTTACATTACAGCCTTATTTGAAAATGTATTAAATAGTTTTTTCCCCCTTAATCTCCACACAATACCCCATACTGACAAGGAAAAAACCGGTTATTTGACGTTTTTGCAGATTCATAAAAAAATGTAAACTGAAATATCACATAAGTATTCAGACCCTTTACTCAGTACTTTGTTGAAGCACATTTGGCAGCGACTATAGCCTCAAGTCTAATTGGGTATGACATTACAAGTTTGGCACATCTGTATTTGGTGGACTTTCTCACATTCCTCTCTGCAGACCCTCTCAAGCTCTGTCAGCTGTGCAGCGACGCTCCCCATCCAACCTATTTTCAGATCTCTCCAGAGATGTTCAATCGGTTTCAAGTCTGGGCTCTGGCTGGGCCACTCAAGGACATTCAGAGACTTGTCCCGAAGCCACTCCTGCGTTATCTTGGCTGTGTGCATAGGGTCGTTGTCCTGTTGGAAGATGAACCTTCGCCCCAGTCTGAGGTCCTGAGCGCTCTGGAGCAGGTTTATTTGAAAATTATCGTACTGTTATTATTGTACTTTGCACTGTTCATCTTTCCCTCGATCCTGACTAGTCTCCCAGTCCCTGCCATTGAAAAACATCCCCACAGCATGATGCTGCCACCACCATGCTTCACCAAATGGATGGTGCCAGGTTTCCTCCAGACGTGACGCTTGGCATTCAGGCCAAAGAGTTCAATCTTGGTTTCATCAGACCAGAGAATCATGTTTCTCATGGTCAGAGTCCTTTAGGTGCTTTTTGGCAAACTCCAAGCAGGCTGTCATGTGCCTTTTACTGAGGAGTGGCTTCCGTCTGTCCTCTCTCTACCATGAAGGCCTGATTGGTGGAGTGCTGCAGAGATGGTTGTCCTTCTGGAAGGTTCTCCCATCTCCACAGAGGAACTCTGGAGCTCTGTCAGAGTGACCATCGGGTTCTTGGTCACCTCCCAACCAAGGCCCTTCTCCCCCGATTGCTCAGTTTGGCCGGGTGGCCAGCTCTGGGTGGTTCCAAACTTCTTCCATTTTTAAGAATGATGGAGGCCACGGTGTTCTTGGGGACCTTCAATGCTGCAGAATATTTTTGGTACCCTTCTCCAGATCTGTGCCTCCACACAATCCTGTCTCGGAGCTCTAGGGACAATTCCGTTCGACTTCCTAGCTTTGCTCTGACATGCACTGTCAACTGTGGGATCTTTTTATATAGACAGGTGTGGGCCAATCAATTGAATTTACCACAGGTGGACTCCAATCAAGTTGTAGAAACATCTCAAGGATGATCAATGGAAACAGGCTGCACCTGAGCTCAATTTCAAGTCTCATAGCAAAGGTTCTGAATACTTATGTAAAAAGGGTTTTTCTGGTTTTGCTTGCTTTGTCATTATGGGGTAGTGTGTAGATTCATGAGCATTTTTATTTATTTCATCCATTTTAGAATAAGGCTGTAACATAACAAAATATGGAAAAAGTTAAGGGGTCTGAATACTTTCTGCATGCACTGTATGGAGGGTGGACTCAGTAATGTGATGTATTGGATTTGCCTCAAACATGACACTTTGTATTCTGCACAAGAAGTTAATTGCTTTGCACATTTATTTTTAAATAATGCAGTATTACTTTAGTATTGCAAACAGGATACATGTTTTGGAGTGCTTTTATTCTGTACAGGCTTCCTTCTTTTCAATCTGTCAATTCGGTTGAGTATTTTGGAACAACTACAATGTTGTTGAGCCATCGTCAGTTTTCTCCTATCACAACTATTAAACTCTTTAACTGTTTTAAGGTCACCACTGGTCTCGTGGTGAAATCCCTGAGCGGTTTCTTTCCTCTCTGGCAACTGAGTTAGGAAGGACGCCTGTATCTTTGTAGTGACTGGCTGTATTGATACACCATCCAGAGTGTAATAACTTCACCAGGCTCAAAAGGATATTCAAGATCTGCTTTTATTTTGCCCATTAGAAGTAGGTGCCCTTCTTTCCGGGGCATTGGAAAACCTCCCTGGTCTTTGTGGTTGAATCGGTGTTTGCAATTCACTGCTTGACTGAGGGACCTTACAGATAATTTTATGTGCGATGAGGTGATGATTTTTTTTTAAGGACTAGCCTCATCTCATGTTAAATACTATTATTGCACACAGTGAGTCCATGCAACTTATGTGACTTGTTAAGCACATTTTTACTCCTGCACTTATTTAAGCTTGCCATATCAAAGGGGTTGAATACATACATTTCAGCATTTTCATTTTTTATTAATTTGTGACAATAATTGAAAAAACATTCACCTTTGACATTATGGGGTATTGTGTGCAGACCAGTGACAATGTTTTTCACTTTTAATACATTTAGAATTCAGGCTGTAACACAACAAAATGTGGGAAAAGTCAAGGGGTGTGAATACTTTCTGAAGGCACTGTACTCAATTGTATCTTAATCCACACTGCTCCATCGAGAACATTGAAATACTGTTAGTTTTCACAGAAAACTGGCTTTTCGTCATCTGCTAGCTAGCAGTAGCCACCTTGGCCATTATGAAATTGTTAGTACTATCTGGAATCCTTGATGTCCCTACCCCAAGCACTACCCTAACCATTTTAAATTTCAACTTCAAGGGGGTAGGGACGTCCCAAGGAATTATGATAGCAAGGACCATTAGCTGACGCTGCCATTGCAAAATGGCTGCGTTGCCCACTGCTAGCTAGCATGGGAACAAAAATGGCAGTTTTCTGGGAAAACGAGCAGTATTTCAATCTTCTCGATGAAGCAGTGTGGATAAAGTTAACATTTAGAGTACAGTGGCATATCCCTGCATTGAAGTATGTTTTCCGATCCATTTCTTGCGCGGGCTCCACGGTGTCTTAATGTAACCATGATTGCGTTCCGAACGCAGTGCATCTGTGTAAACGTGCATCGAGCATAACGGTATGTTCGGTATATTCTGGCAAATGCAATCATCCTCCAACTCAATGAAGTAGCATTTGACCAATCCAGGTAGTTATTTCAAAGTGCACTGATACCTAAGAAGTATCCACACCATAAATATTAACCGACTGACTCAAATCGGTCTTATGTAGCAAAATGTTAAGTTGTTTTTTTACATTGGATAAAAGTAGACTCAGAGTTGCAAAATGGTATATCATACACTGCATTTGAGGAATAATGGGAAAGCAATTATGCTTTGAAAGTTGACAAACTTGTAAACTCACTTTTGAGAATGTTCTTTCAATGTTTTTGTACCTACTGGAGAGCTCTCCTTTGTTGACACCCTATTCAGCATTGTTCACACCCGCTTAAGCCAGCCCCACCCATCTCTTTTAAGGATTCACATGTGAGGTCATGTGCTAAAAAGTGAGTAGTGTAGTAAAGATTAAGACAAAGTAGTATCCTACGATAAGGAAAAATTCCAGGTAAACAAAGTGTCCCGATGATAAAATATTTTATAAATGAGATCATGCTTACCCAGACACACTTGTCTAAATTGATGGGTCATGTGAAAGAAATGCTAGAACCCCCAGCCACATATTGCCAAGTGGATGGGTCTCTACAGAGGGTATAAACGGTACAGCCAAATGGTTACTTGCATAGTAGCAATATCAAAATAGATGTGAAGCCCGTAGACTCTTCGTCACAAAACTCCCTGATCTTCTCAAAAACATACGTTTGTTGAGCTGTGTCCAGTCCAGGTGGTGCTTGTACAGGCAGACCATCTATGGGAGGAAGGATGTCAGCGTTGCGCAACAGCTGAAAACTGGTCCCGACTGAGTCCGAACGCTCCTTGGAGACAACACCAGGCTCCAGAGCATCGACGCTGTAAAACAGGAAATAACAAAAAAAATGAAGATTTTACAAACTTGCACAACATCAATTCACCTCCCAAGTTTAGATAAGAAGAAGAATCTCATGCAATGAAAATGATATTCACCCGAAGCGATGATGCTGCTTGATCTGTGGCAGTGGCCTGAAGTATGTAGTCAGATGTTGTTGCCAGCCATAGCTTTCCACCTGCACCGTACCATCCTCCAGTCCAACCAGCTGTGGGCTGTTGACCCCTGTCGCAGTGCTGTCCTTCACAACACCAGCAATCTCAGACAGTGTTCACTCTGGTCTTTCTGAAGAGCTGCTTGAAGAGGCCAAAGCACGAACTTGGTGTGGTCTGTGATCAGGAAGTGAAGGTCCAGACTGCTGGAGCTTGTGCATGGTCCGCCAGGCACAATACCAGAGCACAAACGTGTTCTTATTTTGGCCACTGCAGTTATCACAATTCAGGTCAACATGTGTTTTTCTCCAACTAGTTGGTGAAGAAATGGTGCATGTAGTTGACTGCGCTGCTGCCTTTGCTGGATGACATGCCTTCATCAATCAAGTAGTTGACTTGTTGTGGTATTCCTTCACAGCAGACACCAAACAAGCCAGATTTGCAAGCTAAAAAGTAAATGGGACCTGGCATAGGAAGGATAGTGCACCTGCAAACAACAAAATAAAACTTTAAGATAAGTTAATGAAAATAAAATGTAACGTAAAACGTAACATATTTTTTATGCATCATTATCAGGTAAGTTTCACTTACCTACAAATGTGCAGAGCAGCAGCACTGCATACAGAAAGAACATCATCTTGGAAACTGGAAGTACGACTACACGTACCTCTGGAAAATACAGAAATAATGTGAGATCAATAAAAGTAGTGCCAATCATGTTGGAGGTCAATTAAATAATCAAAACTTGTTGTTTATGCTTTACATACCAAGTGTTGTCATCGATTCCTTGTAGAGACGCCACACTGCTGCTTTTGTCACATGGGATGGCAGCAGCTTTCCACCAAAGTGTTTGTGTCCTGGGTGGCGCCCTGGTAACAGGATTGCATTATCCTCTGCGTAGTTGTTGAAGTTCATCACTCGTAAGTTCTCATGCTTCAGGTGTAACCTGTGCTTGCTTGGGCCAGCTTTCTTTTTGATGGGAGGCATTAGACCATTCTCCTTGTATGACTGGTGGAGGAGAGTCAGGTGTGTTCTACTGATGCTGAAAGACAAATTCCAGATTTTGGCATAATTATACAATAGATAGCCGTAATTATCGTCAGACACACCTGGCTAACTTAATGGGTCATGTAATCATCTGGCGAAGTGGAGTCTTTTGTTTAGACAAACCGATTTGTCACAGCTAGCTAAAGTTAACCAAATAGGTTCAATGTTAGCTAGCTAACATTAGGCTATAACTAGAAATACGAAATGGCATTCTGAGAACATTACTACACAGATCATAAACATAATGTGAGCCAGCCATTGTTGATAAAACGTTTACTGGAGACAGGAGATCAAGTGGAGACATAGGACGAGGTGGATTATATAATAAGGCCGTTTATTCACATGTAAAAAATATCTTAGTAAATCGTGCAGCACGGCCCCTTCTGTCTGACTCGTATGGAATCGTCGGAAAAGAGGCCGCTCTAAACAGTTCATACAGATTATATAGGCAACAAGCAAAGTAGGTTGATCTTGTAGTCTGGCCTTCCTATTGGTCGATCTGGGTCGTGGGTAGTCCTGTCCGGGCCTAATGTCGACGTTCCATTGGCTCTTCACACAGTTCTTTGTCTTAGTCTCATCCAAAAGCATCCTGCATGTGCGTTTGTTTTCACAGGGCCCTATTCATGGGGGAGGGGAGTGTGTGTGTGGGTCTGCGGTTATTTATAAGGGTACAAAGTAGTGGGGGTATAGTGGGGATGGGTGCATGTTGTGCCAAGTATAGCTTGTGTTGAGAAGTTGTGAAACAAGTTACCAGTATCTAATACAATTTCTTACACCATCTAACGTCAGCTAGCTAACAGTCAGCTTTAACTTGGTCTTTTGTTTATACAGTGGTTCTTCCTATAAAAGTTGCGTCATACTGCAGCACATCTTGCGGGCTGCCTCAGAATTCTATGGCACTTTATTTAATTGTCAGCCATTGTTGCCATTAGTGCTAGTTTGACCACCAGAGGGCGTCTTTGAGAAGCTTTTGACAGTCTTCAATATTGGCTGTACTAGAGAATTTTAAACTTTTTTTTTTTTTGTCTCAGAGCAGCGCTGTCTTGACCTCTGAATGCTGTCTTTTCCCCCTACCACTTGCCTCTTCCATTAATTTTGAAAGAGTATTTTCCAGTAAGCATAATCAGTGCTATAACTCCCCCATGCGCTGATCTGGAGCAGTGACGCAGGGTACCATACTAAACCACAAATTACCTCTAAGTCCCGCAGAATAATCAACATTTTTAGTTGAGCAACCACTGTACATGGAGCTAGCTAGCTATTAAATAAGACGTCCTGTGTCGTTTCCATTGCTTGGCCCGTTGTTGTGTTCAGTCACTCTAGTTCACACTGACTGTGTACAATGCCATAATAATCATCTTAAGCTTTAGCCCTCACCCAAACTCTGACCATTTCACTCGCTCTAGCAGAGGTGGTTAGGCTGTTTTCATGTTATCCCGAGCGTTGGTGACGAACTGTGCTCCTGGCAACAATTCTTATTACGCTTTTTTCGACGACGTTTACTGACACCAGCCATATTAAGCCTGTGTTGAGCGTGTAAATTCATCAGTTTATTCTGCGCTCTTGCACACTCAGACGAGAGTGCTCTGTAACAGTTGTTGCAGTGAAGTTCTATTGAAATGGATACTTGCATAGTCAAGTCTTTTTGTTAAGTTTTAATATGCGATTCATAAATAAAAAAAATAAAAAATGTAAAGCTGCGTTAGACAGGATTACCTACTGACCAGCTCAAATAGACAAAAGCGTTCTATATGGCAGACCAATCCAAACTCATCTCTCGGCATGTCCAGCCCACTCATTATCTCAGCCAATCATAGTGGGAAGGTTGCTGGCTTTCCTGTGGCTTAACCAACTAGGCTCGTAATTTTTAACAATACTATTCGTATTTACACATGGCATACAAGTTTGTTATTAAGGCACATGAAAGTTCACAACTTCGAGGAGGCATTTCTGCCCCCCAAAAAACATTTTGATCAACAACAAAAACGTTTACGTTCAAACGGCTCTCCTGTGAAGTAGTGACCCGAGACATACGCCTAGTTTCCTGAAACAGGTCACAAATGTTCATACTACCACTAGTCTTGGTCAAAAATAAAACCCACTTGCACTGTAGTGGGTAAGTGTCTTTTATAACCCGTCTTGACACAATGAAATCACCTCAGAGAGGGTGTGCAGTAGATTCTGTTAATTTATGACAAGCCCTTTGCTTGTATTTCTGAAAGACGTCTCATCTAAGTGGGCTGATATTTATATTGAAGTCATCACTCTGGTCTAAACTGTTAAAAAGGTCATCAATGCCATTACAGTACATGCCTGTTTTTGTAACGTGGTGTAGAATGCTCATTCTAGTACTTTCCCCACTGTGCTGAATAGGCAGTGTATTCGCTTATTCAGAACTTACTTCAGTGCGTAGAGCACACAGCGTTCAAAAAGGTCACCAGCAGCAAAGACTCATGTTACCATGTTTTATAGCTGAGGATTGGCGCACTTCCCTTTTGAGGAAGGAAAGGAAAAGGCACACAAAGGCAATAGAATTCCTGTCTGCGTATCAGGTGTCCAATATTGCGCCTTTTTTAGCAATGAGCAAAAGATAATACACCAAATCTAGGCTAACTAATTAATCCAAGACTGGTTGAAGAGCTTTTTACTGTAAGTAACACAGCCATTAATTGTAGTGCCATCTTCTCTAAGTGCCTTCCAATGTGCTGCCACATATAGGTTGTTTATTTTAAACATGGTTGAGTCATTTAAACTTTTTTTTCTGTGAGTATGTTCCATGTCGACTATGATCCTGCTCATGCAAGATATGTAGGCATATGTTGTCATGTTTGATTGTATGTACTCTGTAGACGAACCATTTCCCTACCTGTGTTGCAGGTTGTAGTTGGTTCCGGTGATGTGCCATGGGCTACGACGTCACCCGGTTCCAGGGGGAAGTGGATGAGGACCTGCTGTGCCCCATCTGCAGTGGGGTCCTAGAGGAGCCCGTTCAGGTCAGTGACGTACACATCTCCGCACCATTTTAGCCGTTGGATTGCATTTCAGTGCTCTGAGAAATCACTGAAAAATAAGGAATTGTCAGTGTTGTAAATTCAGTTCCATTTCAGTGAAATAGGATCCAGTATTTGTCAGCTCGTTGATCACACACCTGCTGTGCCATTTCAGTCTAAGTTTTTGCTAGTTTCTCGAATTTCAGTCCTATAGGCTGTGTGCAGGCCATTTATTTTGTAGTGCTACAAAGGTGATTATAAACCAGGTCGTTCGAGCCCTGGATGCTGATTTGGCTGAAAGCCGTGGTATACAGTGCATTCGGGAAGTATTCAGACCACTTGTTTTTTATATAGCATTCTATTGGTTGCTAGGAATTTTGTTTAATAATTTACTTTTTAAAAACAAAGTTTTGAATCCAGCGTCATTTTGTGTATCAGTTCATAAACCATGTGCCATGGAATCGGTACATCAACTAAACTGAACAACAATATAAACTAAACATGCAACAATTTCAAAGATTTTACTGAGTTACAGTTCATTTAAGGAAATCCGTCAATTGAAATAAATTAATTCTGCCCAAATCTATGGATTTCACATGACTGAGTAAGGGCGCAGCCATGGGAGGTGCATAGGTCCACCCACTTTGGAGCCAGACCCACCCATTGAGGAGCCAGGCCCTTTTGTGGGGGAAAATGTGTTCTGATTGGCTGGGCATTATTACAGACACACATACTCCTCAGTTTCCTCAGCTGTCCTGATCCTGCAGGTGAAAAAGACGTATGTGGAGGTCCTGGGCTGGCGTTGTTACATGTGGTCTGCGGTTGTGAGGACTGTTGGACGTACTGCCAAATTCTTTAAAACGACAGAGGTGGTTTATGGTAGAGAAATTAACATTCAATTATCTGGCAACAGCTCTGGTGGACCCAATTGCACACTCCCTCAACTTGAGACACCTGTTGTGTTGTGTGACAACTGCACATTTTAGTGGCCTTTTGTTGTCCCCGGCACAAGGTGCACCTGTGTAATGATAATGCTGTTTAATCAGCTTCTTGATATGCCACACCTGTCAGGTGGCTGGATTATCTTGGCAAATGAGAAATGCTCACTAACAGGGATGTAAACACATTTGAGAGAAATAAGCTTTTTGTGCATATGGAACATTTCTGGGATCTTATATTTCATGTCATGGAACATGGGACCGACACTTTACATGTTGCGTTTTTATATTTTTGTAAAGTATATTTTGCAATCGATATAGAACAGCTATCAATTTTTTGGTCCTTAAATGAAGCTGGTATACTTTTTTATTTATTTATCACAATTTCTTTTATAACCAATTTTGGTCTTTAATGCTGAGCCGAAAGACAAGTTCCTTACTTCCACTTGCCTATTCCATTTTTGTGGTAATGCTGTAATTAGCCCAACAGCCCTTAGCCTTAGTATATTGGTCATATACCACACCCCCTCTGGCTTTATAGCTTAATTATCATATTTTCTGCAGTGCTCTTGCCGCTATGCTGTTTTTGCATTTCTGTATACAGTATATCACTGGACTTGTAATTTGATTCTCTATGATGAAGCTCCAGTGATGACGATTCATTGCTAGTGAAAGGTGAAAGCGATTAGACATATGAGAATAGCCCCATCTTGGCCAGGAAAGAGATGGGCAGAGAGAAAGGATAGGGAGGAGAGCTTAAAGGGCAATCTGCTTTCAGAGGGATGCTGTGTCAGCAAGGGGGAGAGCAGACAGGACAGCGAGAGAGAGGACAGCGAGAGAGAGGACAGCGAGAGAGAGGACAGCGAGAGAGAGGACAGCGAGAGAGAGCGAGAGAGGACAGGAGGGCGAGAGAGAGGACAGGACAACGAGAGAGAGCGAGAGAGAGGACAGGACAACGAGAGAGAGCGAGAGAGGACAGGAGGGAGAGAGAGGACAGGACAACGAGAGAGAGGGCGGGAGAGAGAAGAAGGCAATTTGGAGAGATGAGCACTGCATGGAGATCTGTTTGTTCTTTTTAAAGATGAATCAAAGTGCCCAATGTTTGTAGTGATGCATAAAGATGGGGCAGAGGTGAACGGACTAGTAGGGATAGAAGAAGTGAGTGGGGATGCTTAGTCCTGTTAATGTAAATGAAGCATAAGGATACTAGTATAACAAACACATCTCCCAAACTGAAACCAACTATGAGGTGAGTGGCTTTAAATAGACACTATTGATTCTACCTACCTGCAGAGGATAGCATTGTTTTGCTACATGTTTGCCCTTGGAGTAAATAGTTGCTGGTTTGTGCTTTTTATAGTACATAACACTTTGTCCAGCCTAGGCATTTCTTAATGTGTGTGTGTGTGTTGGTCAATTGCCTGTGGTAGTAAGTGTTCTTTGTTTTGGAGTGTTTTTGTGAGTGTGACTGCGTCGGTCTGTGGGCACGTGTGTTCATGCGTTGGTAGGTTAATTCAGAAGGTAGTGTGGCAGTACAACGTCACTTCCAGCCAATGTAGCCTATGCATTCTGAGCTGTCGTAGGACTTTGCACAGCGTGCTGGCAGCAGTAAAGGAATGTGGACATAACTGCCGTAGGGCTTTCAGTGGAGACACATACAGTATACTGAGAGACGGAATGATTGGAATTGTTTGCTTTCATCTGCACTCGGCTGTGTCTAGCGCTGCTGCTTACTCTGGCATCCCCTGCATGGGCCTGGACAGATAGTATGTACACTATAATACAGTGCCTTCACATTTTGTTGTTACAGCCTGAGTTGTTTTTTAGAATAAGTTTTTTTTGGTCAATGACCTACACACAATACCCCTATAATGTCAAAGTGGAATTATGTTTTTAGAAATGTTTACAAATAATAATAAAAAAATAAAAAGCTGATTTTCTTGAGTGAATAAGTATTTAACCCCTTTTTATGGCAAACCTAAATAAGTTCAGGAGTACACAATTGCTTAGCAAGTCACATATCAATTACATGGACTCACTCTGTGTGCAATAATAGTGTTTTAATATGATTTTTGAATGACTACCTCATCGCTGTACCCCACACGTACAATTATCTGTAAGTCCGTCAGTCAAGCAATGCATGTTAAACACCGATTCAACCACAAAGACCAGGGAAGATTTCCAATGCCTAGCAAAGAATGGCATCTATTGGTAGAATTTATAACTTATACAGCCAGTCACTACGAAGATACAGGCGTGTGTAGACCACTGACACACAATCTCTATTTAATCCATTTTAAATTCCGTCTGTAATACAACAAAATGTGGAACAAGTCAAGGGGTGTGAATACTTTCTGAAGGCACTGTACATCAGAGACCTGAGTGAAAGCTGTATAATTCCCATGCCCTGCTGAGAGCATTGACATCTTCCAGACTGAAAGAATGGGAGGGAGAGAGGGAGTGGAATAAGCAGAGGTTAGATGTGCACAAAGCCATGTATTTAGAGATTTGGGCCATTGAGGTTTCTTTATGATGATTCGTTTACATGACATCACAACATTCTTTATGGCAGCCATGTTAGCGAAACAACATTTTTGGGATATCTGATTAAATCACCATGGGAGCATACCAGAGTTGCGACCATTTTTTATTTATTTTTTTGCCATGTTAGCGCCCCATTTGACATTACATGGGGAATATTTATTCCTAGCTAACTGTCTAGAATTGGAACATTATTCAAAGTTATAGAAGTTCTCAACTCTCTAAATACAAGAGTCTGGGTGTGCATCTGAGGGTGTGTTAGTCCCAGTCAGTGTGCTGTGCTGCACTCACTGATCTTGCTGGAGTCAGTGCTGCTGTGTGGACTGTCCCAGGGCTGGGCTGGGTGAATTTATACTCCCTCTGGGGCCCCAGTATGAATCAGCAGCACTGCAGCATAGAACTCTGCTGTAGTGGGAGGAATCAGGACTAGGACTGTCTGACCCTATTCCCTATAGTGTACTATGTTTGATCAGGGCCCTGGTCAAAAGTACTGGACTATATAGGAAATATGGTGCCATTTCGGACTCACCCAGGGACTGCATGGGAAACAGGGCAAGAAAGTCTCTGGGGAATCCATTGCTACCCAGTAGCGGCTGTGGCTGTAGCCTTGAGATTTCTTCCTGATTCACCCAGGGACTGTAGTGGGAACGGCTATTGTAGCCAACAGAAGCTAGCCAACCCGTCGCTAGCTTAGCGTCAGTACCGTCACCCCTGCATTGGTGAGATCTTCACACACAGCAGAACTGCTATCCCCAAATGTAACCATACTTGCTGAACTCCCTTCTTCACTGCTAATGGCTTTAGCTTTTTTATCATGCCCTCTGCCTCTTGTCATTTTAAGAATTTGATCTTTGAATTAAAATGTCTCTTTCTGCCAACATGTTTTTAACAGCAAAATGATCATATATTATTGATTTTATAATGACAGAAAATATATTTTTAATAGAAACATGCATTTTTGCCGGAGCAGGTAATTTAGCATTTGCTCCATTTCTTCCTCTGTGTCCCTCCTTCTCCCTCCCTTAGGCCCCTCACTGTGAGCACGCCTTCTGCAATGCCTGCATCACCCAGTGGTTCTCGCAGCAGCAGATATGCCCCGTGGACCGCAGCGTGGTGACGCTGGCCCACCTGCGCCCCGTGCCCCGCATCATGCGCAACATGCTCTCTAAGCTGCAAATCCACTGCGACAACGCCGGCTTTGGCTGCGTTGCCGTGCTGCGCCTGGACCAGCTGCAGTCGCACCTCAGGGACTGCCAGCACAACCCCAAGAGGCCCGTCCAGTGCGAGCAGGGCTGCGGGTGAGTGGGTATGGCTCCAACAAAGGCGTTCACCAAAACTCTATTTTGGGCCATGTTTTGTTACTCATTTAAATGATATAGGTAAAGCTGTGAAACTGAATGTCATCTATATGAGGGAGTATGAGCACAAACAAAGAGGGGGGTGAGAATCAGGTTGGGAAACTCTGCTGTAGGTGAGTAGTGCTACTGGCTCTGGATTAGTGGGTCAACAGGGCAGTGGGTATAGGGTATTGGCTAAAGGTTGTAGTTTACTGGGGCTGTGGGTGAGTTGGTTGCACTAAAAGGCTGTTGCTGAGTTATGTCCTCCCTCTTCCCCCCTCAGTCTGGAGATGCCTAAAGATGAGGTGTCTAGCCATAACTGCATCAAACACCTGCGCAGCGTGGTCCAGCAACAGCAGGGCAAGATCGCAGACCTGGAGAAGGCCTCTGCTGAACACAAGCACCAGCTAGCGGAGCAGGTTTGTGTGTGTCTGCATTTGTACGTGTGTGTGCATGTCCGTGTGTGCGTATGTGCAGTACCAGTCAAAAGTTTGGATATGCCTACTCATTCCAGGGTTTTTCTTTATTTTCACTATTTTCTACATTGTAGAATAATAGGGAAGACATCAAAACTATGAAATAACACATGGAATCGTGTAGTAACTAAAAAAGTATTAAACAAATCAAAATATATTTTATATTTGAGATTCTTCAAAGTAGCCACCCTTTGCCTAAATGACAGCTTTGCACACTCTTGGCATTCTCTCAACCAGCTTCACGAGTTAGTCACCTGGAATGCATTTCAATTAACACGTGTGCCTTGTTAGTTTGTGGAATTATTTTCTTAATGCTTTTGAGCCAATCAGTTGTGTTGTGACAAGGTAGGGGTGGTATACAGAAGATAGCCCTATTTGGTAAAAGACCAAATCCATATTATGGCAAGAACAGCTCAAATAAGCAAAGAGAGATGACAGTCCATTACTTTAAAACATGAAGGTCAGTCAATCTGGAAAATATCAAGAACTTTGAAAGTTTCTTTAAGTGCAGACGCAAAAAAACATCAAGTGCTATGATGAAACTGTCTCGCATGAGGACTGCCACAGGAAAGGAAGACCCAGAGTTACCTCTGCTGCAGAGGATAAGTTCATTAGAGTGACCAGCCTCAGAAATTGCAGCCCAAATAAATGCTTTAGAGTTAAAGAAACAGACACATCTCAACATCAACTGTTC
The DNA here is from genome assembly GCF_045679555.1 of Salvelinus alpinus. Lineage (NCBI taxonomy): Eukaryota > Metazoa > Chordata > Actinopteri > Salmoniformes > Salmonidae > Salvelinus > Salvelinus alpinus. The sequence goes on from NC_092087.1 coordinate 41,567,580, forward strand.
AAAGGAGACTGCGTGAATCAGGCCTTCATGGTCGAATTGCTGCAAAGAAACCACTACTAAAGCACACCAATAAGAAAAAGAGACTTGCTTGGGCTAAGAAACACGAGCAATGGACATTAGACTGATGGTAATCTGTCCTTTGGTCTGATGAGTCAAAAATTTGATATTTTTGGTTTCAACCGCCTTGTCTTAGTGAGACGCAGATTAGGTGACGGATGATCTCCGCTTGTGTAGTTCCCACTGTGAAGCGTGGTGTTGGGGTGCTTCACTGGTGACACTGTTAGTGATTTATTTACAATTCAAGGCACACTTAACCCGTATGGCTACGACAGCATTCTGTAGCGATACGCCATCCCATCTGGTCTGTGCTTAGTGGGGCTATCATTTGTTTTTCAACAGGACAATGACCCAACTCACCTCCAGGCAGGGGCGCCGCCAGGGGTTTTGTGCCCCATGAAAATATATCACATTGGGCCCCACCACCACAGGCCACACCAACCCTGCGCAATTGCTGTAACCACACACCTCCAGAACCCAATTGACCCGTTCAATGCTTTAAATAGCTACCTTTGCATGCTTGCAACTCTGTTGTAGTCCAATATTTACTGTACGATATTTACTGACAGTGAGCTGTGAAAATATAACACTGTGCAGACATGCATGCAACATTCTGCATACAGTGGAATTCACTATTTGATGCAAGACTGATACCCTCTATAAGAAATGTGCTAAAGTCCATCTTTTACAGTCTAAATGTCATTTTAATGGTAAAATTCTTGAATGGAAAATTCTCTTAACATTAATGAATAACTTAAAATAAATATAACTGAAATATAAATTAACCTCGCCAATTAAAATAAATTATCATCTATAGAATGATATAACAAATAAAATAATAAAATCAGCAGCAGATTTCTGAACTAAGTATACTTACCAACTGGAAAATAAGCAGCTGTAAAAGTGGAAATGGAAATAAAAAGGCCTGATGGTGGCGCTAGAGGAAAGGTCAAGTGGTCACCAAATCAATATCAATTCTTCAGATTGGGGTCTTGATTGTGCACAACTAATTGTATGGCAATCCAGCCATTACTTTGAGATATATCCTGTTCTCAGTCTGTTCTCAGTCTTGTTCTCAGCCTGTCGGCATCATGTGTGTAGTGATCCAATATCCATAGCCATGCCATTTAACAGTTATCACTGGCCTTTACTCAGACTTACTCACCAAGAGCCCAGCGCTGAGCCTTCTTGCTAGCAAAGTCACTGATCAAGTCTTTTGAAGTCCAGGTTTCTAGCTAACTGACTTTCAATGGCAAGACTGCAAGGCCTGTCCTGGGACATAGTGGATCTCAAATAGTTTTTTTAAAATCCATTTTTGCTTACTGAAAGCTCTCGCCACCAGCAACAGTCACAGGCAGTGTGCAAAAATACGTAAAGCAATGCACACTTCTCCAAAAATGCTTTGCAGCTGCATCTTACCAATTGCATTCAGTAGACCAAGAGGAGACAAGTTAGGGGGGAAAGTGGCAGCATATGCAGTGTTCAGGTGTCTTACTTCATTTTGAAACTCAGGTGTAAGATCTCAGGAATACTTCATGATCAGTGGTTGGCACACAGAAGGGACTTTATCCTCACTAATCTGCCCAACTTTCAGAACAGAAGAAAATTATTCTACAAGTTTTGCAGTGGTGTGGAACCTAGTGTCCAAGTCACTTATGTTGTCCATAGCAGTAAACACCGTTGCTGCACTGTCCTGAGCTGTCACCTCTTGAGAGGTCTCATCATGGAATCTCTTCCTTTTCCTCTGGCGGCTGTATTCCTTGCTAAATTGAGGTGCAACGTCCATTTGCGTAGCAATCAGTGTTGCCTCAGACAGGAAAGACTCCCATCCATCTCTAAGAGCCTGCATCTCTTTAAGGCTCTGATATTGGCTTCCTCTGTGTCAAGGAGATTTTTCCTGACTGGAGAATCACATTCCTGTCCTCAATGCATTGCACTACCTGCAATTATGCCAACTGACATGTCATTCAACACAATGCTGCTCACCTCCTTCAGTTGGGAGTAGGGCTGGTTCAGGGGATGGGTACGGGGAGACAGGGCTGCTGAGCCTGAAGCTGCATTTGTTGGGCATGGCACCAGGCAGGGGCAGGGACAACTGATTTTAGTATGAATAGCTTGCTAAAAGTTTGCCTGCATTGATTAAATGTCAGCTAAAAGAGGAGCGAAATGTAAACACTCAGAATTTTTTGTGAAGATATTAAGTAACTATGGACTAAGCTAACAGGTTAATTTCCACCACTCACGGATACACACACCTTCCTTTGTGAAAAATTGGGTGACCTACTGTCACCCTTTTCTCTCCTGTCTTTCTTTTCTTTCTTTTTGTTTTTGGAAGCCAGATTTTCTTTAGGAAGCTAAGACATGATGCTCCACTGGCTCTCCTCACTCGCAATTCACAGCCAGCAAGTACCGTTCGCGCCTGGTTTGGGGGCAGGACCGAATTATTTCATGTAAATAGAGGGGGGGCAATACAGAGGCTCTCTGGATGTTTACTTTTTGCCAAAAACAAGAAAAGAAAAAAACTGTTCGTTTTGTCAGTAATTTGTAAATAAAATATTATATTAATGATGATGGGTACATTTTCTTCAATATTAAATTAACCAAATGTTCAAATAAATGTAGGGCCCCTGTTAGTCACAGGCCCTTAGAATCGTCCTAACTTTTCCCCCTATACGGCGGGGGAAATATTATCGATTATGTATGTTAAAAACAACCTGAGGATTGATTATAAAAAACGTTTGACATGTTTCTACGAACATTACGGATACTTTTGGTAATTTTCGTCTGCCCTTCAGGACCGGAACGAGCCTATGGTTTTCTGAACATAATGCGCAAGCCAAATGGCGGTTTTTGGTTATAAAACTAATCTTTATCGAACAAAAAGAACATTTTATTGTGTAACTGGGAGTCTCGTGAGTGCAAACATCCGAAGATCATCAAAGGTAAGCGATTAATTTTATTGCTTTTCTGACTTTCGTGACCAAGCTAATTTGCAGCTAGGTGTTCTTACTGTTTTGTCTAGTGATTGATAAACTCACAAACGCTTGGATTGCTTTCGCTGTAAAGCATATTTTCAAAGTCTGACACAATAGGTGGATTAACAACAAGCTAAGCTGTGTTTTGGTATATTTCACTTGTTATTTCATGATTATAAATATTATTTATATATATTTTTTTTTTTTGGCCCTCTGCAATTCAGCGGTTGTTTACGAAAATGATCCCGCTAAAGGGATCCGTGCGTCAATAAGTTAACTGGCCCCTTAAATAAATAGTACATGCAAAACACCAGTCTCAATGTGAACAACAAAGATGACTCGTCTAGGCAGAGTTGCAAAGAAAAAGCCATACCTCAGACTGACCAATAAAAAGAAAAGATTAAGTTTGTCAAAAGAACAACACAGACACTGGACAGAGGAACACTGCGTAGAAGGCCAGCATCCCAGTCGCCTCTTCACTGTTGACTTTGAGACTGGTGTTCCATAAAAAAAATCAACCGAAGTCATTTACAACATTAACAATGTCTACACTGTATTTCTGATCAATTTGATGTTATTTTAATGGAAAAGAAATGTGATTTTCTTTCCAAAACAAGGACATTTGTATGTATGTATGAATATTATTTTACTGCTCTAAGGATGTAACTATTGTTTGGATAAAATTGTTTTTCATTCTTTGTGCGATGCGTAATGCAAAGAACACAGGAAGAAGAATGATCATTTAATTATCACAGTGAATTAGTGTAATGTGTGTTTGTGTCAATTAATCCAATAAGCGATGGGTTGCTAACTACCGATTTGAAACAAAAATAACATTTAATTAATTAATTCAGTCAGAAGATATGTGCTTCAGTTAGAACAACGTTCTCTCATCTCTTCGGTCTCTGCTAGCTAGCCAGCCAGTAGCTACTGAAATGGCTAGCCAGCCAAGCTAACTACAGAAACGAAACCCATCAAATACATTTGCTGGAAATAAACCCTTTTCCTAATATCATTACTTATATCAACATTGTTTGATTGCCAATTCACTAAATATACTGTTAACTTCTCTGCGCTACGGATCCCTTTTACGGGATCATTTTCCTAAACAACCGCTGAATTGCAGGGCGCAAAATATTACTAAAAATATTTATAATCATGCAATCACAAGTGAAATATACCAGAACACAGCTTAGCTTGTTGTTAATCCACCTATCGTGTCAGATTTTGAAAATATGCTTTACAGAGAAAGAAATCCAAGCTTTTGTGAGTGTATCAATCAATGCTAGAACAGCTAGCCCCAAATTAGCATGGTCAGAAAAGCAATAAAATTAATCGTTTACCTTTGATAATCTTCGGATGTTTGCACTCACGAGACTCCCAGTTACACAACAAATGTTCTTTTTGTTCGATAAATATTACTTTTATAACAAAAAAACGCCATTTGGGTTGCGCGTTATGTTCAGAAAACCAAAGCCTCGTTCCGTTCGACGAAAATTCCAAAAAGTATCCGTAATGGTCGTAGAAACATGGCAAATGTTTTTTATAATCAATCCTCAGGTTTTTTTAGCACACATAATCGATAATATTTCAACCGGACTGTAACCTACTCAATAAGAGAGAAAAATAAAATGGAGCGCTACCCTGTCGCGCGCAGGAACTAATCTGAGGACACCTGACTACTTTTGAAAAATCTCGCTCATTTTTCAAAATAAAAGCCTGAAACTATGTCTAAAGCCTGGTCACAGCCTGAGGAAGCCATTGGAAAAGGAATCTGGTTGATACCCCTTTAAATGGAAGAAAGACGGGCCAGGAAACACAGATAAAAATAAAAATCACTTCCGGGTTAGATTTTCTCAGGTTTTCGCCTGCAGAATCAGTTTTGTTATACTCACAGACAATATTTTGACAGTTTTGGAAACTTTGGAGTGTTTTCTATCCTAATCTGTAAATGATATGCATATTCTACGATCTGGACCTGAGAAATAGTCTGTTTACCTTGGGAACGTTATTTTAAAAAATTTAAAAAATCTGACCCCTAGCGTCAAGAGGTTATTAAGACTGTTGGAAAGCATTCCAGGTGAAGCTGGTTGAGAGAAAGCCAAGTGTGCAAAAGGTGGCTACTTTGAAGAATCTCACATTTAAAATATATTTTGTTTAACACTTGTTTGGTTGCTACATGATTCCATATGTGTTATTTCATAGTTTTGATGTCTTCACTATTATTCTACAATGTAGAAAATAGTCAAACATAAAGAAGAACCCTTGAATGAGTATGTGTGTCTAAACTTTTGACTGGTACTGTAAGTGTGCTTATGCTCTCACTGGTGTGTGTGTGTGTGTCAGTGCCTGTACATCTGAGTCTATCTGGTTGATATTGCATCAGCATGGTCTGCTAGCCCATTGTGGTGTCTCCTCTCTGCCTCCAGAAACGGGACATCCAGTTACTGAAGGCGTACATGAGGGCCATCCGCAGTGCCAACCCCAACCTGCAGAACCTCGAGGACACCATTGAGTACAATGAGATCCTGGAGTGAGTGGATTATTAAGCACTGTGGTGCACAGAACACTTCACAATCAGACAGTTTAACTTACTATGCTGTAGAGGGCTGCATTCCCGCGGGACCTGACAGATCATTGCGCCGCGGTCAACATTTTTCATGCTGCGGTCAGACAGACAACTTTGGGATTCAAATATTTTTGGGTCCTGCAGATTAAGGCTATTTGGAAACGGTAATCTTTCTGTTTTGTATGCGTTAGCCAATCTATTGTATTAAAATCACCTCTTTGTCACACTATTCACACTCATAATTCCCTGCTTCAAGTTCAGTAGCCTATAGGCTCCCTCTGCTAGTTGGGCATTCAAGATCAAGTGCACTTATAAGGCTATACAGTGCCTCCAGAAAGTTTCACACCCCTTTACTTTTTCCACATTTTGTTGTTACAGCCTGACACTTTTTTATGGTTTAAATGGAGATGTTGTGTCACTGGCCTACACACAATACCCCATAAAGTTTAATTATGTTTTTAGAAAACTTTACAAATTAATTAAAAATGAAAAGCTGATATATCTTGTCAATCAATAAGTTTTCAACCCCTTTGTTATGGCAAGCCTAAATAAGTTCAGGAGTAAAAATGGGCTTAATTCACAAGTTATATGGACTTACTCTGTATGCAATAATAGTGTTTAACATTAATATTTTGGAATGACTCTGTACCCAACACATACAATTATCAGTTGAGCAGTGAATTTCAAACACCGATTCAGCCACAGAGACCAGGGAAGTTTTTCAATGCCTCAAAAGAAGGGCACCTATTGATAGATAAAAAAAAAAAGCAGACATTGAATATCCCTTTGAGCATGGTGAAGTTATTAATTACACTTTGGATGGTGTATCAATACACCCAGTCACTACTAAGATACAGGCGTCCTTCCTAACTCAGTTGCCGGAGAGGAAGGAAACCGCTCAGCGATTTCACCATGAGGCCAATGGTGACTTTAAAATAGTTAGAGTTGAATGACTATGATAGGAGAACTGAGGATGGGTCAACAACATTGTAGTTACTCTACAATACTAACCTAATTGACAGAGTGAAAAGAAGGAACTCTGTACAGAATAAAAAATATTCCAAAACATGCATCCTGTTTACAAAATGTGGAGTAAATCAAGGGTCATGAATACTTTCTGAAGGCACTGTATGTGTGGTCTCAATTAAATGCATGAGCAGAGATGCACGGCACAGTTAGTTTATTTTTTTTGACCATTGAAATCCTGTGTTTTTATTTATTTTAGTTTTTTTTATTTTATTACAAAAACAATATCATGAATGACTGATTTTGTTTGAGCAAATGAGCACAGCATTAGCCATGGCAAAATACATCGAGTTGTAGGAAATTTGCTTTAAAAAGGCAACATTTTCTCTCAGCTCCATGAAGAAATGTGGAGAATTGTAGGAAATTGGCTTAAAAATTCAACAATGTCTATCTAAACCGCCAAGATGGGGGGTCCTCTAAAATGTTTTCTGAACTGCCACGCCCACCACCTAAGCCCCTTTTTGATCCAGAAAAACCCTGAGTTATCTTTCCAAGGAAGTTAACATAAATATGATTAGGCTACAGTGTCTGGAAATAAATATCGATAATGAAACGAAGTGGAGGACGCTCAACCAACGTGGGTCAAGGTGCAACCAAAAAATGCTATCATTTAAAAGGAAAAGGCACCTTTGCCTTTTTATCAGCTTAAATATTAATAACCCTTTTTTTTTTGTCTCTGCCGCAAATAGTCCCGCTCCGAGAAGGTGGGTCATAGGCTATGCAAAATGTAAGAGAAAGTGCAAGTGTCCACTCATCATTCTTTCTGCTTCAAGTTCAGAAGCCTACTTCTCCTCGCCTAGTTAGATCAGGTGCGCGTGTGGTCTTTAAATAGAGCAGGCTATATGCATGGGAGGAGCAGCACGTGGCACTTATCTTTCCAAGGAAATGTACTTCCTAAATATGATTTAAGCTATAGTTTAGGCCTACTACGTTGACTGGAAGTAAATATTGGTCACCCATATTTGTCTCTGCCTGCAAATCGTCCCGCTCCTATTAAGGTAAGCTATGTTATAAAAAAACATAGTTTAAGAGAAAGTGCAAGTGTCTGTTCTTGTTTCAACTCTTTCAAACTACGTCTAGCCTAGTGGCTGATGTAGCCCAGTACCTAATACCGATAGCCTAATGTAATGGACCACGTGAGAATCTCTGGTAATTTAACCTATTTCTTGGATTCTTTTTTGCAAATTTGAATATTGCCTATTGAGTGCAACATTGCTGGGACCATTGCTGCTCAGCAAGGTGTGTCACATATGCCTAACATTTGGGTGACTGCGGTCGGGTTCGGTACCAGTTCTTGTTGATGGGAGTTGGACAAAAAGCTAGCGGGAGCAGGCGGGTGCAGTATGAAAAGATGCATGAGGGGGATGAACAAATCAGTCCTGCGTAGACCTCTGCTACGCTGCAACACTTTCCACTTTTGAGGCATATTCATGAATTATGATGATTTATAATATCCCAACTCTCCTCGTCCTCCCCTCTACCTCTCCTCCTAGGTGGGTGAACTCCCTCCAGCCGGCTCGCGTCACCCGCTGGGGCGGCATGATCTCAACGCCAGACGCTGTCCTCCAGGCGGTCATCAAGCGCTCGCTCATCGACAGCGGCTGCCCGCCTTCCATCGTCAACGACCTTATCGAGAATGCCCACGAGAGGAACTGGCCTGCCGGCCTGGCCACGCTGGAAACGCGGCAGATGAACCGGCGCTACTATGAGAATTACGTGGCCAAGCGTATCCCGGGGAAACAGGCGGTGGTGGTGATGGCCTGTGAGAACCAGCATATGGGGGAGGACATGATCCTGGAGCCAGGCCTGGTCATGATCTTTGCCCATGGGGTGGAGGAGATACTATGACCGGGCTGGGGGTGGTGGAGAGCAGAGGGGGAGACTTCTGACTGACCTGAATTGAACAAAGGAGAGGAGGGAGCAGCGGATGCTATGACACGTATGTCTGCGTACTGAATGGCACCCTATTCCCCATAGGCCCTAGTCAAAAGTAGTGCACTATATAGGGAATAGGGTGCCATTTTGAATGTAGCCTATGACACAGCAAGAGCAGGGGAAGATCCTATGACAGGGTAGGTTTAAAGGAGATGATATGACACCAATAGAAGGCTTTAGAGGGAAAACTATGACAATCGGGGGTATGGTAGTATCAAGTGGGGGTGTTGGAGGGACAGGTAAAAATTGTTGGGGGGGGGGAAGAGTCTCCAACTAAGGGTAGAGGAAATGGAAGTGAAGGGTAAACATCCTGAAGGAGACGCACTAAATCAGGATTATCCTGCTCTCTCTGCCTTAAACACATTTTTTATTTAGAGAAATGAAAACTTAACATGGATTGATCAGTCATAGGAAGAAAGAAACAAATAAGATTGTAGCATAATCTGCCTTCTCCCCGCCCCCACTGCTGCTGACAAAATATCCCATTGGCTGACTATAATGAGATGACTCATCTGCCCCCTCCATAGCTTCCAGTTATATATGACTCATAGAGAATTATAGAGGCCTCTAGTGGCCAAAAGTCCGTATTAGTATGGGCAGTGCCATTGAGGCCGTCCACCATTTTAATGTAGTTAACTGGGTGGGACTTCCAACATCATTGGCTGGTGAACCTGTTGGAGTCATGTCCAAAATTGACTACTTCAAAATGGAGATTGCCTCAATGGCACTGCCCATGCTATCAGATGCTATAATGGCACAGATACAAAGAGTCCTCTCTCTCTGTGGTGTGACTTCATCAGAAACTCATCTATCAATAATAAAGCTAACATATATGCAATCTAAGCATACTTCATTGCAAAGTCCAAAAACATTTTCATTTTTTTTATTGAGACTGTCTCTGTCGGATTTCAAGTCAACACATTTCTTCAGATTGTTCTGAAGAAAGCTCAGGACCCCTTTGAGACATGTTTTCTTTAGCTCTCTGTATCTATTACCATGGCATTGTCTCTTTGGGCCAGGAAATGTGGGTTATTTCCTGCTTATGAGAAGGAATGCATGCTGGGATTGGTTAAGTGAATCCTATTGGATGTGCTCCGCTGTATGTGAGCCCTGGGAGGCACATAGATCGGGGGAACTGCTGAACATAAACACAGAGCACGTGGATCACCATTGTTTGGTTTGGACCAACTACATTTCCCATCATTACTGCATCACACAAATATCATGATTGCGTCACCTTCCTCTTTGTCAACAACAGACCTCCTTGTTCCTCCTTGGGATGCAGAGCTGATCAAGAATGTCACTCAAAAGGTGGGAAAAGGAGTAGTGGATGGACAGAGTCCTGGTGAAGACTGTGGACTTAGATAAAAAAATAAATATGGACTTGAGTTTCATGCCTTATGGTTTTGTAAAGTTATTGTTGTGTATTTGATTTTCTGAGTTATTGAGTGTCCTATGTTGAACTTTTTCTTTTATGATGCTATCTATATAGTTGGTGTGAAGTGGGTCCAATTTGGATGAAAACAAAGCATTTATCCACAGCAATTATGTAAAAATTTACATCAACCAAAAAACTTCGGTTTTTGTTAAATTATTTTAATTTGGTTTACCTCGGTCATTGTCAAATAGCATAAACCTAACACCACCGTATGTCATGTAGCTTATTCTAATATTTTGTGTTCAGTCATACATAAAGTACTTCTCTGTGGCTTGGGTGGTTTGTAATGTTGTTCCCGGATGAGGTTAGGTGATTTGTGACCCTGAATCCATCACCACAGTGAGCAAGGATTTTACTGATACTATTTTTCCTAACAGTTTGGACTATTCTGCCTTAAATCATTCAAGCAGTGATAGTCTACTGGCATGCTTTCATTTCAGCATTTTTATTGATTATTGTGTAACTCACTTGTTCGTTTGCGAGCAAAACTATTGATTGGTGTTACTTCCAACCACCAACTAATGAACACAAGTTCACACACATTTTACATCTGCTTATTCTGGAAATGAATTAAATTCATTTTCTGGGGGTGACTGAATACAAATGGACACACACACACACACAGAGGAAGTAGTTGAAGCTTAACCAAGGTCTAGACTCCTCCTGAGAGCTGCTACAAAGCTGGAACCTAGCCTTAATCCACTTCCTCACTCTGCATGGCTGGCTCTCTTTGCTCTGTCAGTTAGGTGCCTTGATATGATACATGTATGGAACTCAAACTCCGGTCCTGAAGGGCTGTGTGTCGAGTCAAGTATACATCTCAAACTGTTTTTTTTGTGTTTGTTTTTTAACATTTCCTTTTAAAGGTATTGAACTCTTACTTATTTTCGATACCCAAATCAAAGGCTTGTAAAGTGATTTGAAGTAATGGGGTTAGTGAGATGAGATCACTAAGTAGCTTGTTGAGCATAGGTACACACAAACATCCCTCCAAGACTTGCATTTCAGATCCTTGCTATTGTTCTTTGTAGTGTTATGTGGCTTTGTCACCTGTGCAGATTCAGTTAGAATCAATGGTATGAATAGAGGGCGTTGTCTTTCCTAGAGGATGGATGAACTACAATACGGTCAACAAAAAGGAGATGGACAAAGTGTTGATAAAACTTCTGAATAATTAATGAAGGATTAATGGCTAGAACCCCCACTTTACTATTCAGTAATGTAGAGAGCAATGAGAGACTGGGAAAATATGTATTTTGATGTTAAAAACTGCAATCTAGGGTGTATTTACTAGGAACCAAATGCAAGCAAACGGGTCAAAACAAGGATGGCCTGAACTGAACTTGTCCAATAAGATGGGCTGGTTTTAGTTTCAATGTTTTCTGTTGCAAAACGTTTTGCTACATGCCCTAAGGAATACACCCCTGTAGTCAAGAACTTACTGGGGTGTATTCATTATGTCTTGCAATGGAAATGTTTACCGTTTGATGCAAACGGGGAGGGCCCTACCTGAATTTGTCCAATAGAAACTAGTTTTCATTGCAAAACATCTTCCGTTTGCAGTGAACGGGTTCTGTTGCAAAATGTATTAACGTTTGCAACAGAATCCGTGTAATGAATACACCTGTCTGCCTTTTTCGCTTATTCATATACACTAGTCTTGTGAATTGTGTGTGTGTGTTACTGTGATGATGATGACTAATAATACCACATAACTGGGGAAGAATTACACATTTATTGTAAATTTAAGATTTATTGTAAATAGCTCGCTATCATCAATATACATATACTGAGGCACTTCGATTTCTGTATCTATCCATATAAATTTTGATTTTGTGAGATTTGTGGTTTCATTAAAAGCTGATAAGAATTCCTGGTTGTTTGGAATGTTGTATTGTGTTAATTTATTTTATTGTTAAACCTTTTGTATATTTAAATAAGGGAATAAAATGTATTTCCAAATACAAGGGGAAATCTTTCCCCATGAAAAACATTCAAGTATAAAGGCCTAAACCATGTCTCAACTTGTTCATGCATTATAGTCATATTGATGATGAAATATTCCACCTGCATTTTATTTATTTGTTATTAGTATCAAATATACCTAAATATACAGTCATACTTTACAACACAGTATACAAAAAAAGAAACTTTATACTAGGGTATAAATCAAATCAAATGTTATTGGTCACATGCAGATGTTATTGCGGGTGTAGCGAAATGATTGTAATACACATTTAAACAAAAATACATAAGACTTCACAGGTATTTAGTTTTTTTCCCCAATTCCATTTGAAAAACTAAGAATCTTGGCTTTTCTTTAGCCCACCTGCATTTATGTATAACATATTTACCGTACAGAAATATATGAATTATGCATATTTTGTTCTGATCTAAATCCTGATTATTAAATAAAAGCAAAGCTTAACCCTATCACCAAAATATCTAAAAAAATAAATGCTCAAGATCTGTCCCAAAACATCTTTGTACAAATACAATCATAGAATAAATGGCCTTTTTCAATCTGACAAAACACACGATGTCAATTTGAAATCTTCACAGTACCTGGTTAACTGAAAAAAATTAAGTGAATAGTTTTAAAACAAGTGTTCCATCTGCCCTGTGATTGTAGTCTGGCTGACGCGACCCACGTGACTCACAGCGCAAGGAGAGCTGGGGTGTAATCATTAGTCCAAACAGTTGCAAAACGTTCAACGAGAGTTTCTATTGGACAAATCTAGGTAGCTCCCTCCCCGTTTCATTCCGTTTGCTTCCATTTAAGAAACGTTTTGCAACAAAATCGGCGTACATCCATTCTATTGTTTTTTTGATGAAACGTATATCCCTTCTCGTGTGTATTTGGGTTATATGAGGTTTGTAGCGTATATTACTTTGGCTATCAACTGCACAGCGGAAATCGGAGAAAATAGGCATCATTGTGAGTGCAGCTGCGCGTTTTTTGGAACTCTTCTGCTAAGGCATTACAATGAATCCTGTCGATGAATGCCCCGCCCTCAAAGGCACATGAGCCTGTGTAGGGATGTGACTGAAGGAGGGGTTGTTTTGATTTCTTTTTGTATTTGGTAGTATCTTAATACCCCGTATCTTAGGTGGCGGCAATGCACCAATAGATGTAGTCTGCCATAAAACTTTTAATGAAGAAGAACAATCGGCGTAATAAATACAACCGTGTTTTCGATTTAGGTGTCAGCCACACTACTGTGATTTTTTTATTGTCCCCATATTGTAACAAAGTTGACAAATTCGATACATTGTATTCTTCCTCAACTGCCCACTCGATAACAATTCCGTGGCTCTTGTATTTTCAATCTGTAGTAGTATATTCTGTCAATTATCCATTGTCAAACGCGAGAAGCCCCCCACCTCCTGACTCAATGGATTACGTTACCCCTTAAATTACACTCCATTTTCCAAAATCTAAATAGGAACTGTCCTATAATATTGTCACCAAGGCCGTGCTAGTGTAATTGTCGCAAACTGCAAGCCCTTCCCCGCCCACTAATCCCTTAGATTTATATAATGCTCTAATACACGAACAACATCTGCTCACTTAGTTGTGGCCATAGCAGTCGCGTAGCCGTCCTAACCATCCATATTCGACCGAATTCTACTGTGGATAGCGGGTTTCTTTTGGGTCCACTTGTCCCTCGTCACCAGAGCCATCTATTAGGACGCACTTCACCAAAGTAAGCTGTTATTACATTCCCTTACAATTGATTCGTCTTCACCTGTAAACAATGAGTGTAGCCTACTGAAAGAGCAATGACCACTTGTCGAGACCACGCAATGTGTAGGCTTTGGCACCTGAGGTTTAAAAAAAAAAATATATATATAGTTTTTTTTTTTTATCCATAAAAGGTCAAACAACATATTTAGTCTATGCCAGCCTATCACCGCGCCCTGGACTTGTTTGACTAACAACGTGGAACTGATTTAGTCCACTCTAGTCTACACTGTAATTTAATGTTCGACATGTAAGACTTCCAATGCATCCATTGTCATTATTTCTCAACTCAAGTTTGTATAAATATTGGTTGGATCTGTGTAGGCTACATATGGAATGATTTACACAGAACAAAATATACGTTCCATATAAAAGCAATTTTAAGGAAAATGTATGCTTGTGCTTTTCATACCTTCTGCTTTTAGACCAGTTTCCCTACCCTTCCCACTATTTCCTCATGGGATCCTGCTTTGTCAAAATTGTAGACTCAGGTGTGTAGGTAAAGTGTGTAGGTGACTGATTGAATAACTCATTGTATTTGATCCTTGAGTCAGCCATGCATTAGAGATGCCACAACTTCATCTCCTCATACTAGATCAAAGCTGGTGTCAAGAATCATGATGTTGGTATACTGCAGCCCACTACTGTATGTCAGTAGTTTTTCTCAACCTGGGTTTCTAAAAAATTTAATCTGACGTTACTCTGTTAATTAATCCAGTACAGGACATTACAGGATGTACCCTGTCAAGATAGAATCAAATCAAATCAGGGAGTTAAACAATATACCCTTAATCCCAATGTTTAACAATTAACCCAAAACCTTCAAGCCTCTGAAACATAGTTTTTTGTCATTTTGGGGTAATGTAATGTATTCTATTGTCAATTACTTTCATACTAAAAAGGATACCTCTGGAATGTGACTTTAGGCTTATGTTGTTGATGGTAAAAAAAAACACATTGAATGTGTGTAAACTTCAATTGACTTAGTGACATCCTCATTGATCAAATGTAGTTATGAAAATGAGCAGCAGTATGCATTATTGTCTGTTGTTGATTCTCTCTTAAGTAATTTGATTTTCCACAAAAGTTTCCAGGCCACTGGAACAAAGTACTGACGTAGAATAAAGACATTTTCCTTGGGTGATGAGAGTCATGCTCAAATGATTCCCTTAATTGGAAGAGTTACCCCAAACAGGCATGATTCCACTGTCTGGGCCAGCTGGAGATTCGCCATCACATGTTGCCAGTCTCTTTTCATCTGAGTATGAAACTAGAAAGTGTCCCTCAGGGATGCATTTGATTAGAACATGGTTTTGACGTTATCTTGAGATGGGGTGTGAGGAAATAACAAATGTGATAGGCATTAGGAATTTAGAGCTTAGGAACTGTAGGAAAATGACACACTGGTAAGGAACTACACTGAGTATACAAAACATTAATAACATCTGCTCTTTCCATGACAGACTGACCAGGTGAAAGCTATGATCCCTTATTGATGTCACTTGTTAAATCCACTTCAAATCAGTGTAGATCAGGCCTGGGCAATTATTTTCCATGGAGGGCCACATTAGAATATATTTTTGCTATTGCGGTCCAGAATCATATTACAGGATTATACATCATGTGTATGACTCTGTTGACAGATATATCTACTGTAAATCACGTCCAGATATGCTACTTATTTAACTTTTTTAACATGCACAGAAATAAACTACATCCATGTTCTCCTTTTGGTAGGTATTTCCATTATTAAACATGCAATGAACTACATGGAGGGAAAAGTACACTGTGCATTCAGCACCACGGACAGAACTCTTGTTAACGGGTATGCACAAGAAAGAGAGAGAGCTCAACATTACATTTAAACTACTCAATCAGTGTGAGGAGTGAAGACTCTGATGGGCATTGACTAGAGCAGTGAAGTCTGGTATAGTTTCTTGCGTCGCTATGCGCAGGATTGCTGAGAGGTGAGAGTCAGTAAGAGATGATCTGTGCCTTGACTTGTTATATTCCATCACTGAAAATGTCTGTTCACATACATAGGTTGACCCAAATAGTACAAACATCTTCTGAGCATGACTCCTAATCTTTGGAAAGTTTTGTTCATCAAGAGATGCATAGAACCTCGTCAGCGACATTGTTTTGAATAGTTCTCCAATCACTGCATCAGACTGGAGGTCGATAAGCTCAAGTTGCAAATCAGTGGAAGTGTTATCCACATTGAAGGTGAAAGGAGAGGAACCAACAGCATGTCATTTTCCAACACTTTGAAATCCTCAAAACGATGAGAAAACTCACCTTTCAAAGCACGCAGCAGTGATGTATACTTCTCCCGCTCGTCATCTGATAGGGAACAGACTAGTAGTGTCGGAAGATGGATGAGATTGTTGGCTTCTACTTGGCGGGTCAGGAGGAGTAATTTTCCCTTGAAGGCTTTGACAAGGCTGTACATCTGATGTGCAAAAAGGCCCTTCCCTTGTAGTTTGGAATTCAGATCATTCATGAGGGCCATGATGTCCACAGTAAAGGCAAAACCAGCCAACCATTCTTTATGTTGCAGTTGAGGGAAATCCACATATTTTCCCTTTCATTTGCAAAAACTCAGCAATCTCCGATTTCAGGTCCCACACCCTTTTAAGCACAATCCCCAAACTCAGCCATCTCACGTTTGTGTGGTGGGGGAGATCTGCATGACCCGACTCTGTCACTTCCAACAGTGAGACAAACTGCCTGTTGTTTAAAGATTTTGCGCTTATGAAGTTTACCACTTTAGTGACTGTATCCACAACATATCTCATTTTCAGAACACATTTACAGAGCATCTCCTGATGAATAATGAATACAATTATTTTCTGATCTGGGTTCAGCTCAGCTACTTGATCTTGTATCCTTTTCAAAAGGCCAACGTTTTTTCCTGTAAAGTTTGGGGACCCATCAGTGGTCACACTGGATAACTTTTCAAAACTAAGTCCCAGCTTTGCCACACACTTATTAACCCCCTCAAATAAATCTTTCCCTGTGGTTGCGCTCTTCGTTGACTGTACTGAAGCAAGCTCCTCTGTAATTTCCAAGTCTGGGGTTATGCCTCGTAAGAATATCAACGAGTTCGCCGTGTCACGTGCATCACTGGTCTCATCCAGGACCAATGAGAAATAGGTGAAATCCTTTACCTTGTTTTTCAACTGTTGTTCCATATTCTCTAGATGTGCTCAACACGCCGTGTCACTGTTCGTCTTGACAGGGAAACATTTTCAAACAGCTCTTTCTTGTCGGGGCAAAGTATTGCTGCAGAGTCAATTAAACATTCTTTAATGAATTTGTCCTCAGCCAATGGCTTGCTACAGTTGAAGTCAGAAGTTTACATACACCTTAGCCAAATACATTTAAACTCAGTTTTTCACAATTCCTGACATGTAATCATAGTAAAAATTCCCTGTCTTAAGTCAGTTAGGATCACCACTATTTTAAAAATGTGAAATGTCAGAATAATAGTAGAGAGAACTATTTATTTCAGCTTTTAATTCTTTCATCACATTCCCAGTGGGTCAGAAGTTTGCATACACTCAATTAGTATTTGGTTGCATTGCCTTTAAATTGTTTAACTTGGGTCAAACGTTTTGGGTAGCCTTCCACAAGCTTCTCACAATAAGTTGGGTGAATTTTGGGCCATTCCTCCTGATAGAGCTGGTGTAACTGAGTCAGGTTTGTAGGCCTCCTTGCTCGCACACGCTTTTTCAGGTCTACCCACAAATTTTCTATAGGATTGAGGTCAGGGCTTTGTGATGGCCACTCCAATACCTTGACTTTGTTGTCCTTAAGCCATTTTGCCACAACTTTGGAAGTATGTTTGGGGTCAACGTCCATTTGGAAGACCCATTTGCGACCAAGCTTTAACTTCCTGCCTAATGTCTGGAGATGTTGCTTCAATATATCCACATAATTTTCCTACCTCATGATGGCATCTATTTTGTGAAGTGCACCAGTCCCTCCTGCAGCAAAGCACCCCCACAACATGATGCTGCCACCCCCGTGCTTCACGGTTGGGATGGTGATCTTTGGCTTGCAAGCCTCCCCCTTTTTCCTCCAAACATAACGATTTTCATTATGGCCAAACAGTTCTATTTTTGTTTCATCATACCAGAGGACATTTCTCCAAAAAGTACGATCTTTGTTCCCATGTGCAATTGCAAACTGTAGTCTGGCTTTTTTTATGGCGGTTTTGGAGCAGTGGCTTCTTCCTTGCTGAGCGGCCTTTCAGATTATGTCGATAAAGGACTCGGTTTACGTTGGATATAGATACTTTTGTACCTGTTTCCTCCAGCATCTCCACAAGGTCCTTTGCTGTTGTTCTGGGATTGATTTGCACTTTTCGCACTAAAGTACGTTCATGTCTAGGAGACAGATCGCATCTCCTTCCTGAGCGGTATGATGGCTGCGTGGTCCCATGGTGTTTATACTTGGGTACTATTGCTTGTACAGATGAAAGTGGTACTTTCAGTCGTTTTGAAATTACTCCCAAGGATGAACCAGATTGAACCAGAGGTCCAGAGGTCTTTGCTGATTTCTTTTGATTTTCCCATGGTGTCAAGCAGAGAGGCACTGAGTTTGAAGGTAGGCCTTGAAATACATCCACAGGTACACCTCCAATTGACTCAAATGATGTCAATTAGCCTATCAGAAGCTTCTAAAGCCATGACATAATTTTCTGGAATTTTCCAAGCTGTTTAAAGGCACAGTCAACTTCGTGTATGTAAACTTCTGACCCACTGGAATTGTGATACAGTGAATTATAAGTGAAATAATCCGTCTGTAAACAATTGTTGGAAAAATGACCTGTGTCATGCACAAAGTAGATGTCCTAACCGACTTGCCAAAACTATAGTTTGTTATCAAGAAATGTGTGGAGTGGTTGAAAAACGAGTTTTAATGACTTCAACCTAAGTGTATGTAAACTTCCGACTTCAACTGTATGTTTAGCAATTTTGTGGGACAGTACATAGCTAGCTCTCGCGATTCCATTGTTTGCTGAATGCAGTTTTGTGAAAAGTCCTTGCTGATTTTTCAACTGAGAAAGCAACTCTTTCGATGCACTTGCCCTCTGCTCAGAAGACATATTCTTATATTTCTCTTATGCTTCGTTTGGAAGTGTCGGGACAAGTTCATTGTCTACTTTTCTTTGAAATCTTTGAAAACAAATTTTTGCTCAATTTCTAGCTACCTACTATTTGTAACTGTGACGTGTATGTCAGCCTGTCAGTCACTGTCTGTCCTCGTGCAGTTGTTATACGTGCCTTCAAAATAAATGTCCCACAAGCAGTGGGAGTTAAATGATTACACAAAGGCGACTATTCATAGGGCTTTTAATTTGAATAACAAATACTTTTTTCAAAACTACTGTCGCAAATTCTTTATGTGATCTGAGCATGATTCCGCGGGCCGTATTGAATCAGATCGTGGGCCGCATACGGCCCCCGGGCCGGCCTTTGCCCAGGCCTGGTGTAGATGAAGGGGAGGAGACAGGTTAAAGAAGGATTTTTTAAGCTTTGAGACATGGATTGTGTATGTGTGCCATTCAGAGGGTGAATGGACAAGACAAAAGATTTAAGTGCCTTTGAAGGGGGTATGGTGGTAGGTGCCAGGTTTGTGTCAAGAACTGTAACGCTGCTGGGATTTTCACATTCAACAGTTTCCCGTGTGTTTCAAGAATGGTCCACCAGCCAACTTGACACAACTGTGAGAAGCATTAGAGTCAACATGGGCCAGCATCCCTGTCGAACGCTTTCGACACCTTGTAAAGTCCATGCTCCGACAAATTGAGGCTGTTCTGAGGGCAAAATGGGGGAGGGGGTGCAACAAACCTGTTTCGTGGGATGTCACGTTCACTATTCATAGATAGTGAATGTCTCAACTATCTCCCCTTCTTCGCCGACTTGCTAATTTACTGCTTCTGGACTCAAAGTGGACAAATTAATTTTCTCTCATTTCTATTTATTTTTATTTTTTTTGGTGTAGGATTCATATTTTTTCTCCTTCTCAGTCACTCTCCTGTCTCTCTACCTCAGTCTCTCTGGCCAGTGTGGGAGAAACTTGCGACCATGGCGGCTCCAAACCTAGCTAAAGACACAGCTACAAACCCAGACGGGAGGGATTTGAGCCCTGTGGACTTCATCCAGCTGCAGCAGTACATGGAATGTGAGTGCCATTTTTAATTAAAAGGAAAGGTGGGTCAGATACAATGCTAATACCATACTTCTAGAATTAACTTCAACAGTCTGTGGCTCTAGGTCTAATGAACCCGACGAAGACCTAGTTGGGTAAAAATGTTATCCTATTGAATACTTGGGAACCACTACCAGGAGGTGGAATATTATTTCATCGTTTTGATGTCTTCACTATTATTCTACAATGTAGAAAATAGTAAAAATAAAAATCCTTGAATGTGTCCAAACTTTTGACTGCTACAGTATACCTAATTCTTTCACACCAGATACAAACATACACATACAAACAACATCTTACGGAGGCACACAAACAACGACTATATCTCATCTGCCCACACCCTCATGCTCATCCTCATGATTCTGCTGTTGTGCTATAGAATTTGTGAAATTTGTCTTTTGAATAAGACATTATATACGTTAGTTTATACTGGATTAAGGGTACATTTTTGTTAACTGTAATTTCGTTAGTTATACTCCAACATTTGGTATTTTATTAGGATCCCCATTAGGGATGCACAATATATCGGTGAACATATCGGAATTGGCCGATATTAGCTAAAAATGCCAACATCGGTATCGACCGATGTCTAGTTTAACGCCGATGTTAAAAACCGATGTCAAAACTACCATGCATACCTATATAACATAGGTACATGACGTAATAACGCCATGTAAAATTTTGCGCTACACGTGCAACACAGCATTCCTAACCTAGCCCACACAATGTCTGCTGTGTGGATTGAGCAGTCAACAAGTCGAGCAGTCATTTTGAAGAGTAAGAACATTTCAGCGAGACAACTCAAAGGTGAAAACCATTAACGCCAAAATAATGGTATTTATTGCCCTTGACATTCAATTGTTCTCTGTCGTGGCTTTCGTTGACTGGTCGAGCACCAGTACACACTAACAAGTGCGCTATTTTTCAGATGTTGCCCTACTGGAGTTACACAGTAATAGCGTCACTGCTATTTGCTTCACGACATACATACTATGGAACACTGTTTAGGTCTTTGCGTGTCAAAAAAGATACAGTAGCACTGTCAAAGCTGTACAAAAAAGTCTGCAAACACCGGCCACAAACGATGTGTTTACAAAACCGCATTGGTAATAAAGCATCATTTGTTCGACCGCAACTTCTGGGGTAGCTAGCTTTAGCTTGGTACCTAGCTGGCATCAATACAACCAGCCTGAAAACAATGACCAGTAGAAACTGCAGTCATTTTCATTATTCTTAGCAATGATTTAGGAATCCTTGTGAGTAAGTATTAGCTAGGTTGCCACTTGTTGTTCGGCTATTGAAATTGAACTTCAGTTCATGAAAATAAATAGCTAGCCAGCTACTTAACCCTGTTGCTCATAGCTAACATTATAAGATTCAGCTAGCTTCATCTGGCTAGTGAGGCTCGACCGGACCGGGTTATGTGTTATGAAGCCACAATAATGTGTTATGAAGCCACAATAAGAATTAGGCACAATAGTGGAATTTGCAGTTTGCCTTCAAAATAAAAGTATGTAATTGACAGTGATACAAATTAATACAAATAGTAGAATTGTGCCATACTTTTATTTTGAAGGGCAATTGAAAAGTCCACTATTGTGGCTAATCCTTATTGTGGCTATTTTCACATAGATGGGTCCGACCACCATTAATAAAATAAGAACTGTCTTATAAATTAGGGTAATTTTAGATGATGACACCTAGCTATACAGCTACTGAAACTGATTATGTCGTGTTATTTGACACGTCAAATAGTGTTATGCATATTTTTTGACACGCAAAGACCCAAATGGCGTTCCATAGAAATCCTGGTTGAGAATGAAATGACTGAACAACGAAACAGCACAGCAAGTAAGTGAAATAAATAGGTTTTGATTATGTTTTACTGGTAATGGGGACGTAAATGCCAGCAAAATAACTTTTTGGTCAGTGTGGTGTGTGTGTGTGTGTAACCTTTTATTTAACTAGGCAAGTCAGTTAAGAACAAATTATTATTTACAATGACGTCCCGGACGACCCTGGGCCAATTGTGCGCCGCCCTATGGGACTCCCAATCACGGCTGGATATGATCCAGTCTGGATTCAAACCAGGGACTGTAGTGACGCCTCTTGCACTGAGATGCAGTGCCTTAGATCGCTGCGTCCATGTGTGTGTGTTAACTATTTTGTACTAGAATGCTTAAAAGGCAGCTAAAATTTTAAATATCGTTTATCGGTATCTTTTTTTGGGGCAAGGAAAATAGCGGATATCGGTATCGGCCAAAAGTGTCATATCGGTGCATCACTAATCCCCATTAGCTGTTGCAAAAGAAGCAGCTACTATTCCTGGAATCACACAAAACATGAAACATGACATAATACAGAACAATATACAAGAACAGCTCAAGGACAGAACTATATAAATGTTTTGTTAAAAGGCACACGTAGCCTACATATCAATGCATACACACAAACTATCTATGTCAAATAAGGGAGAGACGTTCTGCCGTGAGGTGTTACTTTCAGTTTTTTTTATTTGAGCAATATGAGATGGAACGGAGTTCCATGCAATAATGGCTCTATATAATACTGTACACTTTCTTGAATTTGTTCTGGATTTGGGGACTGTGAATAGACCCATGGTGGCATGTCTTGTGGGATAAGTGTGTATGTCAGAGCTGTGTGTAAGTTGACTATGCAAACAATTTGGGATTTTCAACACATTGTTTCTTATAAAAATAATTGATGCAGTCAGTCTCCTCAACTCTTAGCCAAGAGAGACTGGCATGCATAGTATTTATATCAACCTTCTGATTACAATGCAGAGCAAAACATGCCGCTCTGTTCTGGGCCAGCTGCAGCTTAACTAGGTCTTTCCTTGCAGCACTGGACCACACGACTGAACAATAATCAAGATTAGACAAAACTAGAGCCTGCAGGACTTGCTTTTTGGAGTGAGGTGTCAAAAAAGCAGAGCATCTCTTTATTACGGACAGAGCTCTCCCCATCTTTACAACCATTGAATCGATATGTTTTGACCATGACAGTTTACAATCTAAGGTAACGCCAAGTAAGTCTCCTCAACTTGTTCAACAGCCACACCATACATTACCAGATTCAGCTGAGGTCTAGAACTTAGGCAGTGATTTGTACCAAATACAATGCTCTTAGTTTTAGAGATGTTCAGGACCAGTTTATTACTGGCCACCCATTCCAAAACAGACCAACTCTTTGTTAAGGGTTTCAGTGACTGTGGTTGCTGATGCCTATATGGTTGAATCATCAGCATACATGGACACACATGCTTTATTTAATGCCAGTGGCAGGTCATTGGTAAAAATAGAAAAGCGTAGAGGGCCCAGAGAGCTGCCCTGCGGTACACCAAACGTTACATGATTGACATTAGAGAAGCTTCCATTAAAGAAAACCCTTTGAGTTCTATTAGATAAATTGCCATATTGTGGATTAAGAGTTGAGGTTGAAAAGCCATAACACATACACTACCGGTCCAAAGTTTTTGAACACCTACTCATCCAAGGGTTTCTCTTTATTTTTTACTATGTTCTACATTGTAGAACAATAGTGAAGACATCAAAACTATGAAATAACACATATGGACTCATGTAGTAACCAAAAAAGTGTTAAGCAAATCCAAATATATTTTATATTTGAGATTCTTCAAATATCCACCCTTTGCCTTGATGACCAAACTTTTCACTGGTACTGTATAAAAAAAGGAATACTTGGGGAGCATTATACCAGACAGTGTGGATGTACTTTTTGTCCTAAATTATCCTCTCTAATCCAGAATGCACCTTGAACCAGTGTTTTTATGGATGTTCTCATACTACTCAACTAAATCTCGGGGTAATGTTCCAAGATGGTGAACAGGGAGACTGCATGAAAGGGTACTGCTCCCTTGCCTCACTGGAGTTTCATATAGTCAATCAAATTTCAAACAAATGTATTTTATAAAGCCCTTTTTACATCAGCAGTTGTCACAAAGTGCTTTAGAGTTACCCAGCCTAAAACCTCGAAGAGCTGCACTAGAATGGAACCCAAAAGGCAGAGGTTTTTAGATCTTTGAGGGACATGTATTTTGCCTGTCAGACGTCCTGTGTATTTGTTTGATTTATATTACATCTTCTGCTGGTGGTTTACGTACTGAATCTTTGACCCTGTTGTAAATTGATTTTCAAAGGGATTGTTGCCAAAATGTACATGTATTTTATCTTTTAGGCTTTTCTGCCTGTCCCATATCTGGCTTCTCTTTATATGCTTGTATCCCCTGTGTTGACTTTCAGTATTGTCCTCTATGCAGATGGCAGTCTGAGAGTGAAAGATGTGATGAAAGAGTTCCATGCAGGCGGGCGGTTGGTCCAGTACAGATTTGGAGAGGTGAGCTTCAAGAGGGTCCTTTCCAACCATGGCCCATCCTTCTGCCAGCACACTATGTTGACTTGAGATTACACAACACAACCCTTGTTGTCTCTGATGTACTGTTCTGTTTGGAATCTCAGCGAATCGATGCAGTTGGCTTCTCTTTGTTCCTCAAGACCTACCTGGAGGCGGATGACTTCCCTGCTGATTTCTGCCAACGCCTTTTCCACTACTTCCAGAATGCAGAGCGAGACGTTTATATGAGGAGCCCTCCACCCAAAGGGGGTGAGCCCCACCATCCCAACTCTTTTGTATTATTACTGTGTATGACATACAGTATAATATAATGTATATGATATGTCTTACTTATACCTTCAATATCCATCAATTGCTCTTAAAAAGTGACCGCATTGATGTGAACATTCATGAGTTTACGATATGTTATACTTTGATGCATACTGTATTCTGGCTCTCTGCTTGATTATGGGTCTAAGTTGATATGATACAGTACGTTCGGAAAGTATTCAGACCCCTTGACTTTTTCCACATTCCACATTTTTAATACATTTATGAATGTTTTTTTTAATCATCAATCTACACACAATAGCCCATAATGACAAAACAAAAACAGGTTTCTAGAAAGTAAAAAAAAAAAACGGAAATATTACATCTACATAAGTATTCAGATCCTTTACTCAGTACTTTTTTTAAGCATCTTTGGCAGCGATTACAGCCTTGAGTATTCTTGGGTGTGACGCTACAAGCTCGGCACACCTGTATTTGGGGAGTTTCTCTAATTCTTCTCTGCAGATCCTCTCAAGCTCTGTCAGGATGGGGAGAGTCGCTGCACAGCTATTTTCAGGTCTCTCCAGAGATGTTTAACCGGGTTCAAGTCCCAGTTCTGGCTGGGCCACTCACGGACATTCAGACACTTGTCCTGAAGCCACTCCTGCGTGTGATTAGGGTTGGCTGTGTGATTAGGGTCGCTTGGCATTCAGGCCATAGAGTTCCATCTTGGTTTCATCAGACCAGAGAATCTCTTTTCTCATCGTCTGAGAGTCTTTAGGTGCCTTTTGGCAAACTCCAAGCGGGCTGTCATTTGCCTTTTACTGAAGAGTGGCTTCCTTCTGGTCACTCTAACATAAAGGCCTGATTGGTGGAGTGCTGCAGAGATGGTTGTCCTTCTGGAGGTCCTCCCATCTTCACAGAGGAACTCTGGTGTTCTGTCAGTGACCATCAGGTTATTGGTTACCTCCCTGAACAAGGCCCTTCTCCCCTGATTGCTCAGTTTGGCCCGAACAGCCTGCTCTAGGAAGAGTCTTGGTGGTTCCAAACTTCCTCCATTTAAGAATGTTGGAGGCCACTGTGTTCGTAGGGACATTTTTTGGTACCCTTCCCCAGATCTGTGCCTTGAAACAATTCTGTCTCGGAGCTCTATGGACAATTCCTACGACCTCGTGGCTTGATTTTTGCTCTGACATGCACTGTCACCTGTGGGACCTTATATAGACAGGTGTGTGCCTTTCCAAATCATGTTCAATCAATTGAATTTACCACAGGTGGACTCCAATCAAGTTGTAGAAACATCTCAAGGATGATCAATGGAAACAGGATGCAACGGAGCTCAATTTCGAGTCTCATAGCAAAGGGTCGGAATACTTATGTAAATAAAGTATCTGTTTGAATTTTTTATACATTTGCAAAAATATCTAAACCTGTTTTCGCTTTGTCATTATGGGGTATTATGTGTAATCTATTTTAGAAAAAGGCTGTAACGTAACAAAATGTGGAAAAAGTCAAGGGTTCTGAATGCACTTTATATAAGTTCCAATTGCTAAACATCTGAATAAACTCCTGGTTTTGTCTCTCAGGTGGAGTGTACCTCAAAGATGTGTCTTGTTACTTCTCTGTGTTGGAGGAGGGACAGCCGCGAGACAAACTGGAATGTGAGTACTGTCTTTTCACCAATGGAATTCTGTGTGATAGTTTGTATTCCATGATGGTTTGATCTTTTAGCTGTTTTCAATTGACCAGTGAGGAGAGATAAGTAGAGTGAAAACAAAAAGGATTTGTTATTGATTTACTCATTTCATCACCTGTTGTGCTTTCAGTTACTTTCAAACTTTATGACAAAGATGGCAACGGACTCCTGGACAGCTCAGTAAGTGACTGAAATGTACTTTCTGTATTATGAATACATTCTACTCTCATTTTAAATCAAGGTGATGTAGTGAACAGTAGGAGTTGTGAAAGAACAAACTGTGGTTTTACTCTCAATAAGGAAGTGGATCGGATCATCACCCAGATGATGCGTGCGGCAGATTACCTGGGTTGGGACGTGACAGAACTCAGACCGGTAAGACATCCACTTAAATGCCTGTCAACTATCCTTATGGGAATACTCACTGGGTCTTATATTCAAGCAAAACGTTCACCAGAGGGGTATACTACAAAGCAGGATCAAGGAGGTGGCCAGCTAACTTGACTAAATATTCCGAAATCATTTTTTTAAAAGATAATCTTGAAATGGGCATAGTCTAATTGACTCAACAACCAAAAAATGCATATCTTAGTTTAGCTTTCTTAATGAATCAGAAAATCAACAGTTACTTCTGGTTGTTTATAATGATTGCTGGCTATAGCTTATTGATCCTGCTTTGTAGTATACCCCTCAGGGTTCAGCGAAGGGTAAACAACAGTGTTGATGTTGGAATTATTATGCCTTTCTTTTTGATTGACGGGGCAAACATTATTTTCATGGAAAGAATTAGACCACATTAATCTAAATACACACTCTCTCAAATTGTTTTGTCTCACCCCAGTAATCTAGTTAGTGGTCTTGATTGAATTGGGCCCAACGCCCCCACCCAGAACCCAGTTACAGTCCTTGTGCAAGTTTCTGGTTAGAGAGTTGTAGTGATTAGCGATGAGAGACTAATGTTAACAGTATTTAGGTACAACACTGCATGTTGCTTACACTTGACATTCCATCAATTCTAATTATCAAAAAAGAGATTACAGAGATTATCAGATAAGAGATTGCATACTTAATATTTGTCAGGTTAGAGTTTGTTCTGCAAGTTAAATTCTATTTAATCTACAAAATTAAATCTGAAGTGATGTCTATACATGGAAATTAAGCTTCCAATGAATTAAGATAAGTGAGTCCAAAATTAGATAAAATGTCATTTGGTTTGAAGGTTGATGTTCTGGTTATAGACTTTGGTTCTATAGGGCTAACACCTGGCAGCAGCGCAGAGAGACTTGTATTGTGATTGGTCAGGAACCAGGATCAGTGGGAGTCTAACTACTCCGATTGGTCCCTAAGGTGCTGAAGGACATGATGACGGCGATGGATGCTGACAGCAGTGGAGCGGTGACCCTGCAGGAGTGGATCCAGGGAGGGATGAACAACGTGCCCCTGTTGGTGCTGCTG
This sequence comes from Salvelinus alpinus, assembly GCF_045679555.1. Classification (NCBI taxonomy): domain Eukaryota; kingdom Metazoa; phylum Chordata; class Actinopteri; order Salmoniformes; family Salmonidae; genus Salvelinus; species Salvelinus alpinus. Next base: position 41,595,339 of record NC_092087.1, read on the forward strand.
GGACTCAAGGCAAGAAGCACTAACAGCCAGACTCTGACTCATCTGGTTAACTCAATCAGTATACATGATTCAGCACGTGACAATAGACTCCTTATGCTATGGGCTGTATGGTTCAACTACTGTACATCTCAATAAAGCTTTATTCAATTTTGTTTAGATGATACTTTTAAATGTCACCCCAAAGTTATGTCTTATCTTGTCCCTGTCTTATCCAAAAATCTATATATTTACGGCCCTTAGACTTTGTTGGCAATACTGTATCAGAAATAAGTCTGCACACATACAAATGGTACTTGTTTGGATTGGCGTGCTGTTTACTTTACCATGCTGTTAGTCGCTTCAGAGGCACAGCCACGGTGTCTCCCTTTCCATGAGTCTACAATGCAAGAGAGACTACTCTGCTGTTTACATTAGTTGTTAACAAAGGCCCTGCCCCTCTTTTTTCTTTCTCTCGCTCTCTCTCTCTCAGTTCTCTCTCTCTCCTTCCCCTCTCTCGCTCTCTCTCTACCTCTCTCTCTCTCTCTCTCTCTCTCTCTCTCTCTCTCTCTCTCTCTGTTCTCTCTCTCTTTTCTCTCAGTTTCTCTCTCTCTCTCTCTCTTTCCCCTCTCTCTCTCTCTCTCTCTCTCTCTCTCTCTCTCTCTCCTCTCTCAGATGGCAGAGAGGGATGGGCAGCACATCTGGAGGATGAAGCACTTCAACAAGCCTGTGTACTGCAACGTGTGTCAGAGCATGCTGCTGGGCCTCAGGAAACAGGGCCTCTGCTGCACCTGTAATAGCTCTATACCGTCACAAGGGGGCAACCTCTGTCTCATATTCATAGATATACTTAGACTGAAGTTCTGAGTGTCTGAGTAGAGACTGTAGTTCTGTTGTCACTGACTGAAGTGTGGTCCTTGAGAGCTACAGTGTACAGGCCTTAGGGCATACATGCTTTTGTCCCAGCCCAACAACTGACACACGTGATTCAACTAACCAAGTTCTGTATGAGTAGTTGATTCCGGTGTGTTAGTGCTGGGTTAGAATAAAAGCTTGCACATCCTATAGCTCATCTGGACCAGGGTTAGTGACCACTGCTGTAGTTCTTTATTCCCCATTGGTTCCCTGATTGCTACACAGATCTGTACCATATGCTACTCAAACCTAAGCCTAGTAGGGAAACACGATAACAAAAAAACACGATAACATTTTCAAAAAGAAATGCTTAACAGTGGCCTTGTTCTTCTCTCCCCCTCAGTGTGCAAGTACACTGTCCATGGTCACTGTGCCAACAAGAACCCTGGTCCATGTGCCTGCACCTTTGTTAAATCCAAAAAACAGATTGGGGTGAGCCTTAATAGAGTTCTGTTTCACATTTCATTCCAGAATCATGATTTTAGACCTGAGACCCTCATTTTGATTCATCTGCACACCTGATCATAGTCATGTCCTTTTCAAGAGGGTGTATGCAGTCAGCAAAATCTTGCCCTGGTGGCTATAGTGTTCATATGTGTTTGTGGATGTTGTCCCTCTGTCTGTCTGCTCCAGATTCCAGCTCACGGCTGGGTCAGTGCTGACTGTGACTCCAGTAAGTGTCACTTCTGCAACAAGAAGATCAAGACCCTGGCAGGGAAGCATTGCGTGTGGTGCCAACAGATGGTAAGTGTGTGTGCATTTACATTCTTGGCTGTATGTGTACACATATGCTGCCACTAGTCTTTGCAATGAATGTCTCGTTTTAGCGCCATGACGACTGTGTCAACTTCGGGTCATCATCGTGCGACTGCGGGTCGCTAAGAGACCACATTCTGCCACCGTGGGCCATATACTCATCCTCCAAGGTCAGCCATTGAACCCACGACAAGCCCATGACTCCATTCCATAAGAGTTGCAAATGAAGTCACACTGTTTATAGCATTCAGGCTATGCTTCAGCTAAAAGCAAAAAAATTTGGCAGATTTTTTTGTCACCCAATAATCCTACAGTATGTGTCAAATGTGTATATCCCTTGCTATGCTCCTAACCCTCTCTGTTTCTGAAGAAGGATGAAGAAGGAAGGAGTAGTTCCATGGAGGACACTAACCTGGAGGACATCACCCCAGACGGGCACATTCTGCAGGTAGGGTCCTCTTAGTTCCACTGACAGGGACACCGTACCATCTACTTCACACACACTACTGGCCCTATCCCAGGGCTGCCCAACCCTCTTCCCGGAGATCTACCGTCCTGTGGGTTTTCAGTCCAACCCTAATTTAACACACCTGATTCTACTTATTAGCTGCTTAACAAGACCTTAACTAGCTGAATCGGATACGCTAAATTAGGGTTGGACTGAAAACCTTCAGGACAGTAGATCTCCAGGAAGAGAGTTGGCAGCCCTGTCCTATCCATTAGCATGTGCTTTAACATAAATGTGTGAAAGCCAGTAATGCATTTTTATTTGCTATGGATCTGCTTCTGTCACTCTTATTGACTGCAATTGTATTGTGCTGGCTGCTGCATGGCATGCACACCAGTGCATGCACACGTTAATCTTATCTCCTCCCCATCTCTCTCTGCAGATTGCTCCTATTCCAGACACCCACCCTCTCCTGGTGTTTGTGAACCCAAAGAGTGGAGGGAAGCAGGGGGAGAGGTAAGGGCAGATCAGGACAGACATCATAAAACATTTCCTAGCCTGCACTAATGTACTCCTGTGAGTGAATGTCATGTATTTTTCAGAGTGCTGAGGAAGTTTCAGTATCTACTGAACCCACGGCAGGTCTACAACCTCTCCAATGGAGGCCCTGGACCAGGGTAACTACACGTACAGGTTGATCAGGGGTGGGAGGTGGGAAAGTGGACTGTTTGTGGACTGTTATGTTATTGTTATGACAGCATTATGTTTCCCTTATGACAGTGGGTATATGGTTTCTTAATCCTTTTTTATGGGATATTATATTCATTGGTATTATAAACTTGGTGGGTCGAGCCCTGAATGCTGATTGGCTGACAGCCATGGTATATCCGACCGTATACCACATGTATGACAAAACATGTATTTTTACTGGTCTAATTACTTTGGTAACCAGTTTATAATAGCAATAAGGCAATAAGGAAGAACAGCCCTTAGTCGTGGTATATTGGCCATATACCACACCCCCTTGGGCCTTATTGCTTAATTATAGTATGCTTTTTCTCTATGTGGTTTGGGAAAGGTCACTAAAAGTACTTTGTGACAACTGCTGATGTAAAAAAGGGGCTTTATAAATAGTTTTGATTGATTTAATGTGTATGTGTATCCATATCAGACTGCACTTCTTTCGGAACCTTCATGACTACAGGATCCTGGTGTGTGGTGGAGACGGCACAGTCGGCTGGATTCTAGATGCTATAGGTGTGGGTTGCTTCCTGTCCCCTCAGAGGTTCATGAACAGTAGTCAAGGTATCTGGGGTTCTCTAAAGCTGAACAATGGCTGCCTCTGTGTGTTCTCAGACAAAGCTGACCTGCCGGTGCGTCCCCCAGTGGCGGTCCTGCCACTTGGCACAGGGAACGACCTTGCTCGCTGCCTCCACTGGGGAGGAGGTAAGGGCTGTGTTTAACATAATGGGGGGTGTCCTAAATTGCACCCTATTCTCTATGTAGTGCACTACTTTTGACCAGGGCCCATAGGGAATACTTTGCTATTTAGAATGCATCCCATGGCTTTGGATAAAAGGAAGGTACCCCAAAATAAACGCTAATCATGTGTTTCTCTTGTGTAAACCCTCTGTGTCCATGGAAACCCCTGCAGGTTACGAGGGCACAGATCTCAGAGAGATTCTGAAGGAGGTCGAGGAGAGCTCGTTGGTTCCTATGGACCGCTGGAGTGTGCAGGTGATTTCACAGGACCCCCAGGAGATAGGAGACCCTGTGCCCAACGAGATCATCAATAACTACTTCTCTATTGGCGTGGTGAGTGACGACCTTGGGGTCATAGAGCCTGCTGATTGGATAATGTACAGACTCCAACAGTCAATCACCTGTATGTCTCTCTTAACTGCCTTATCCTGCCTGTCAGTTTTGGTAGTTTGTTTGCAGCAATAAGAAGACATGAGCAGACTGGTAAGACAAATCACAATCACAGTGACATCTGTGAGTGATGTCAGGCCCTACACCCAAACAAGGGCACTGCGTTCATCCACCTCTGGCCTGCTCGCCTCCCTACCTCTGAGGAAGTACAGTTCCCGCTCAGCCCAGTTAAAACTGTTCGCTGCTCTGGCACCCCAATGGTGGAACAAACTCCCTCACGACGCCAGGTCAGCGGAGTCAATCACCACCTTCCGGAGACACCTGAGACCCCACCTCTTTAAGGAATACCTAGGATAGGATAAAGTAATCCTTCTAACCCCCCCCCCCCCCCCCCCCCCTTAAAAGAGTTAGATGCACTATTGTAAAGTGGTTGTTCCACTGGATATCATAAGGTGAATGCACCAATTTGTAAGTCGCTCTGGATAAGAGCGTCTGCTAAATGACTTAAATGTAATGTAAATGTAATGTAAATGATGTAGCTTCAGTGCCTTCGGAAAGTATTCAGACCCCTTGACTTTTTCTACATTTTGTTAGGTTATAGCCTTATTCTAAAATTGATTAAATTGTTTCCCCCCCCCTCAATCTACACACAATACCCCATAATGACAAAGCAAAAACAGTTTTTTAGATATTTTTGCTGATTTATTAAAAATGAACTGAAATATCACATTAATTACATAAGTATTCAGACCCTTTACTCAGTACTTTGTTGAAGCAACGTTGGCAGCGATTACACCCTCGATTCTTCTTGGGTATAACGCTACAAGCTTGACACACCTGTATTTGGGGGGGTTCTCCCATTCTTCTCTGCAGACCCTCTCAAGCTCTGTCAGGTTAGATGGGGAGTGTCGCTGCACAGCTATTTTCAGGTCTCTCCAGAGATGTTCGAACGGGTTCAAGTCCGGGCTCTGGCTGGGCCACACAAGGACATTCAGAGACTTGTCCCGAAGCCACTCCTGCGTTGTCTTAGCTGTGTGCTTATGGTCGTTGTCCTGTTGGAAGGTGAACCTTTTCCCCAGTCTGAGGTCCTGAGCACTCTGGAGCAGGTTTTCATCAAGGATCTCTCTGTAGTTTGCTCCGTTGATCTTTGCCTCGATCCTGACTAGTCTCCCAGCACCTGCTGAAAAACATCCCCACAGCATGATGCTGCCACCACCATGCTTCACCGTAGGGATGGTGCCAGGTTTCCTCCAGACGAGACACTTGGCATTCAGGCCAAAGAGTTGAATCTTGTTTTCAACAGATCAGAGAATCATGTTTCTCATGGTCTGAGAGTCTTTAGGTGGCTTTTGGCAAACTCCAAGCAGGCTGTCATGTGCCTTTGACTGAGGAGTGGCTTCCGTCTGTCCACTCTACCATGAAGGCCTGATTGATGGAGTGCTGCAGAGATGGTTGTCCTTCTGGAAGGTTCTCCCATCTCCACAGAGGAACTCTAGAGCTCTTGTCAGAGTGACCATCAGGTTCTTGGTCACCTCCCTGACCAAGGCCCTTCTCCACCGATTGCTCAGTTTGGCCGGGCGGCCTGCTCTAGGAAGAGTCTTGGTGGTTCCAAACTTATTCAATTTGAGAATGATGGAGGCCACTGTGTTCTTGGGGACCTTCAATGCTGCAGACACTTTTTGGTACCCTTCCCCAGATCTGTGCCTCGACAAAATCCTGTCTCGGAGCTCTACGGACAATACCTTCAACATTGCTTGTTTTTTGCTCTGACATATACTGTCAACTGTGGGACCTTATATAGACAGGTGTGTGCCTTTCCAAATCATGTCCAATCAATTGAATTTACCACAGGTGGACTCCAATCAAGTTGTAGAAACATCTCAAGGATGATGAATGGAAACAGGATGCACCAGAGCACAATTTCAAGTCTCATAGCAAAGGGTCTGAATACAGTTGAAGTTGAAATTTAAAGTCTGAAGTTTACATACACTTAGGTTGGAGTCATTAAAATTCGTTTTTCAACCACAAAGTTCTTGTTAACAAACTATAGTTTTGGCAAGTCGGTTAGGACATTTACTTTGTGCATGACACAAGTAATTTTTCCAACAATTATTTACAGATAGATTATTTCACTTATAATTCACTGTATCACAATTCCAGTGGGTCAGAAGTTTACATACACTAAGTTGACTATGCCTTTAAACAGCTTGGAAATTTTCAGAAAATGATGTCATGGCTTTAGGACCATCTGATAGGCTAATTGACATAATTTGAGTCAATTGGAGGTGTGCCTGTGGATGTATTTCAAGGCCTACCTTCAAGCTCAGTGCCTATTCGCTTGACATCATGGGAAAATCTAAAGAAATCAGCCGTCATACCACTCAGGAATGAGACGCGTTCTGTCTCCTAGAGATGAACGTACTTTGGTGCGAAAAGTGCAAATCAATCCCAGAACAACAGCAGAGGACCTTGTGAAGATGCTGGAGGAAACAGGTACAAAAGTATCTATATCCACAGTAAAACGAGTCCTATATCGACATAACATGAAAGGCCGCTCAGCAAGGAAGAAGCCACTGCTCCAAAACCGCCATAAAAAATCCAGACTACGGTTTGCAACTGCACATAGGGACAAAGATCGTACTTTTTGGAGAAATGTCCTCTGGTCTGATGAAACAAAAATAGAATTGTTTGGCCATAATGACCATTGTTATGTTTGGAGGAAAAAGGGGAAGGCTTGCAAGCGGAAGAACACCATCCCAACCGTGAAGCACGGGGGTGGCAGCATCATGTTGTGGGGGTGCTTTGCTGCAAGAGGGACTGGTGCACTTCACAAAATAGATGGCATCATGAGGGAGGAAAATTTGGTGGATATATTGAAGCAACATCTCAAGACATCAGGCAGGAAGTTAAAGCTTGGTCGCAAATGGGTCTTCCAAATGGACAATGACCCCAAACATACTTCCAAAGTTGTGGCAAAATGGCTTAAGGACAACAAAGTCAAGGTATTGGAGTGGCCATCACAAAGCCCTGACCTCAATCCCATAGAAAATGTGTGGGCAGAACTGAAAAAGTGTGTGCGAGCAAGGAGGCCTACAAACCTGACTCAATTACACCAGCTCTGTCAGGAGGAATGGGTCAAAATTCACCCAACTAATTGTGGGAAGCTTGTGGAAGGCTACCCAAAACATTTGACCCAAGTTAAACAATTTAAAGGCAATGCTACCAAATACTAATTGAGTGTATGTAAACTTCTGACCCACTGGGAATGTGATGAAAGAATTAAAAGCTGATATAAATCATTCTCTCTTCTATTATTCTGACATTTCACATTCTTAAAATAAAGTAGTGATCCTAACTGACCTAAGACAGGGAATTTTTACTCGGATTGAAGGTCAGGAATTGTGAAAAACTGAATTTAAATGTATTTGGCTAAGGTGTATGTAAACTTCTGACATAAGGTATCTGTTTTGAATTTTTTATACATTTGTAAAAAAAAATATATATATATGTTTTCACTTTGTCATTTTGGGATATTTTGTGTAGATTGCTGAGATTTTTATTTAATCCATTTTAGAATAAGGCTGTAACATAACAAAATGTGTAAAAAGTCAAAGGGTCTGTCTGAATACTTTCCGAAGGCACTGATGTGACTGTGATTTTTCTTGTCATTGTGCTCTTGTTTTCTTATTGTTACAAATTGCCCTTTTGTGGTGATAAAGATTTATTGAACACATGTAAATGCTACAATGTGTTAATTGACAGGATGCCTCCATTGCTCACCGTTTTCACTCCATGAGGGAGAAGCACCCTCAAAAGTTCAACAGCAGGTGAGAGTGACTGAAAGGTCAAGGATCAAACAAAGAGTGTTGAGTGTGAAGAGTGAAAAATCTGTTATGGCTGGGTGTGATTTTGTTTATCTCTGAGCACTGACCCAAAACAATGTGCTTTTTGTTTTCTCTGCAAGGATGAAGAACAAACTGTGGTATTTTGAGTTTGCCACCTCTGAGACCATCTCTGCCTCCTGCAAGAAGCTAAAGGAGTGTCTCAGCATTGAGGTGAACACTGAAGAGTCTTGAATCCTAGTTATTTTAGTTTGTGGTTAAATGGATCTTACCATAGTTTAAGTGTACAGTGTTGTGAAAAAATATTTGCCCCCTTTCTAATTTTCTCTACTTTTGCATATTTTTTATACTGAATGTTAGCAGATCTTCAACCAAAACCTAATATTAGATAAAGGGAACCTGAGTGAACAAATATCACCGTTCATATTTCATAAACAAAGTTATGTAAAACCCAATGCCCTTGTGTGAAAAAGTAATTGCCCCCTTACACTCAATAACTGGTTGAGCCACCTTTAATTTTAAATTTGTTTCTTTTTAGATATTTTCATGTAGACTATTGTGTGTTTTGGATCATTGTCTTGTTGCATGACCCAACTGCACTTTAGCTCACAAACGGATGGCCTGACATTCTCCTGTAGAATTCTCTGATACAGAGGAGAATTCATGGTTCCTTCCATTAATGCAAGTCTTCCCGGTCCCGAGGCAGCAAAGCATCCCCAAACCATCACACTACCACCACCATGCTTGACTGTTGGTATAAGGTTCTTACTATGGAATGCAGTGTTTGGTTTTCGCCAGGCATAATGGGACCCATGTCCACTTGCGACTTTATCATGTAAATCTTGGTGGGGCAAATTCAACATATTTTTTTATGATACATGCCTAAAAGCTAAACAATACATTAATTCCACTATAATGGCGACAAAGGTTACCCACAAACTGTTAGGGCCTACATAAAGCCATCCCAACAGCAGAGCTTTCTTTCAGGACCATGGGGTGAATCCTTACCACCGCTACACCTGGCTATCAGCGGAGCCTTGTCTGGCAGCGAAACAGTTCATTCAGCCTCATTTACTGCCTTTTTAAAAAACATAGCTGAAATGGCTGACTTGCTTAAAAAAATGTGGTTTCTACTGACAATTGAGATGTACAAACTATGGCATAAGGGAACAATGAGCGCATAAGAGGCAATCCGTCATTTCGATTAAGACATTAATGAGCGAGCTAGAACGGACGTAGTCAATATAACTATTTGTTCAGCACTTTTGAAATGTACAGCGACAGAATTCAGCACATGGGCCATTCTTACAGTATTGTCTCTGTACACCAAGTCCGAATCGAAGTATAAATAAAGGGGGAATATAAGCAGACAATGAAAGCTCTTACAATATTCAATGATTACATTTCTCTAAAACAGGCTATAGGCTACATGTGGACCACCAAGTTAGAACAGCAGGCAAAATTAATATTGGGGTGATGCACATGGGCTACTAACATCTTACTACACAACATACACGTAGTATTACTTTCTTAGCTACAGTATACATATCTCCCTGGCATATTACATAATTTATGCAGCAGCTTACAAGACATTTTTGGACTCACCTTGTTGTGCTGTGCTCACTTGAACAGGAAGGTGGCGTGGCAGTCCTTCTTGTGGGTAAATTTTGTCATCAAACTTTGTCATCAATGTCTGGCATTCTCTGGATTTATGGTGCTTTGAAGACAACTGGGATGTTGAATCATGACGTCAGTGATCTTCAGGTCGGAGCTCTAGCAAGGGGCCCGGGTTCCCGACTTGGAATTCTGAGTTGGATGACCATTCAAACCGTATTTTCCCAGTCGGCACTAATTTTTTTCAGAGTTTCCAGTTGTCTTGAACTCACTGAAGTATGAGATTTCCGAGTTTCCAGTTGTTTTGAACGCGTCAGAAGTCATGCTGGATTGACAACATGGCCTATGTATTCAACCTTTTCTGGGCCATGGTGTTGATTGTGAATGTTTATCCTTTTTAAGCTTGGAAAAGAGACCCTTAAACCCAGACTTGGATCACACACCCTCTCCACTGAATAGCAGGCTGGCTATTGATTGCTTTGCAACGCTTGCAGTTAGACACTGATTCCTGAATTTGCGATTTACAACTTGTTGTGTAATGTTTATGGCCGATGAGCACAGATGTGTTTTATCTATAATTTATCTTCATATGAAGAGTATTGAAAAGGATTTGCCAGTAGACTGTCGACTTGATTAATGATGATGACTGCTTGTCTAGCTAAGATTTTGAAAGTATGATGTTGACATGATCAGTCCAATCAAAGCTACGGTAGATATAACGTTATTTGACGTCATTTTATCTGTGGCCAATGACCTTGAGCCTTCTTGGATGGGTACGTCTAATGTAAATCTATGGCAGCACCCAAGGGACTTTAATTTTCGAGCTCTCCCTGTAGATTTTGCGGCGATATAGTGTCCCCATGAGTGACAGAACACTGAGCCAATCACGGCGCAACTAGAGAACATTACTAACCCCTACGCTCTGTATTTCCCGTTGGCTGCCCCACCACCATAGAAAGCACTAAGCTAGGCTGAAACACAGGCAAAATAAATAGCTAAAACAAATATATACAATACCAGTCAAAAGTTTGGACACACCTAATCATTCCAGGGTTTTTCTTTATTTTTACTATTTTCTACATTGTAGAATAATAGTGAAGACATCAAAACTATGAAATAACACATACGGAATCATGTAGTAACCAAAAAAGTGTTAAACAAATCAAAATATATTTGAGATTTGAGATTCTTCAAAGTAGCCACCCTTTGCCTTGATGACAGCTTTGCACACTCTTGGCATTCTCTCAACCAGCTTCATGAGGTAGTAACCTGGAATGCATTTCAATTAACAGTTGTGCCTTGTTAAAAGTTAATTTGTGGAATTTCTTTCCTTCTTAATGCGTTTGAGCCAATCAGTTTTGTTGTGACAAAGTAGGGGTGGTATACAGAAGATAAGCAAAGAGCAAAGAGAAATGACAGTCCATCATTACTTTAAGACATGAAGGTCAGTCAAACAGGAACATTTTAAGAACTTTGAACGTTTCTTCAGGTGCAGTCGCAAAAACCATCAAGCACTATAATGAAACTGGCTCCCATGAGGACCGCCACAGGAAAGGAAGACCCAGAGTTACCTCTGCTGCAGAGGATAAGTTCATTAGAGTTAACTGCACCTCAGAAATTGCAGCCCAAATAAATGCTTCAGAGTTCAAGTAACAGACACATCTCAACATCAACTTTTCAGAGGAGACTGCGTGAATCAGGCCTTCATGGTCGAATTTCTGCAAAGAAACCACTACTAAAGGACACCAATAAGAAGACGAGACTTGCTTGACCCGTCATTTGAATCATGTAGTAACCAAAAAAGTATTAAACAAGATTCTTCAAAGTAACCACCCTTTGCCTTGATGACAGCTTTGCACACTCTGGCATTATCTCAATAAATTTTTTATTTGTAACATGCACCGAATACAGTGAAATGCTTACTTACAATCCCTTCACCAACAATGCAATTTTAAGAAAAATAAGTGTTGAGGAAAAAATAGATAAATAAAAAATAAAAGTAACAAATAATTAAAGATCAGCAGTAAAATAACAATAGCAAGGCTATATACAGTGGGTACCGAGTCAATGTGCGGGGGCACTGGTTAGTCGAGGTAATTGAGGTAATATGTACATGTAGGTAGAGTTAAAGTGACTATGCATAGATAATAAACAGAGTAGCAGCAGCATAAAAGAGGGGGGGCAATGCAAATAGTCTGGGTAGCCATTTGATTAGCTGTTCAGGAGTCTTATGGCTTGGGGGTAGAAGCTATTAAGAAGTCTTTTGTACCTCAACCAGCTTCATGAGGAATGCTTTTCCAACAGTCTAAACACTTGTTGGCTGCTTTTCCTTCACTCTTCGGTCCAACTCATCCCAAACCATCTCAATTGGGTTGAGGTTAGGTGATTGTGGAGGCCAGGTCATCTGATGCAGCACTCCATCACTCTCCTTGGTGAAATAGCCCTTACACAGCCTGGAGGTGTGTTTTGGGTCATTGTCCTGTTGAAAAACAAATGCTAGTCCCACTAAGCGCAAACCAGATGGGATGGCGTATTGCTGCAGAATGCTGTGGTAGGCATGCTGGTCAAGTCTGCCTTGAATTCTAAATAAACCACCGACAGTTGCACCAGCAAAGCACCCCCACACCTCCTCCTCCATGCTTCACGGTGGGAACCACACATGCAGAGATAATTAGTTCACCTCACCTACCAAACACTGCATTCCACAGTAAGAGCCTCATACCATCAGTCAAGCATGGTGGTGGTAGTGTGAAGGTTTGAGGACCTGGAAGACTTGCCTTAATAGACAGAACCATTAATTCTGCTCTGTATCAGAGAATTCTACAGGAGAATGTCAGGCCATCCGTCTGTGAGCTGAAGCTGAAGCGCAGCTGGGTCATGTAGCAAAACAATGATCCAAAACACACAATCAAGTCTACATGAAAATGGCTAAAAAGCAACAAATTTGAAGTTTTGGAATGGTCTGGTCAAAGTCCAGACCTAATCCCAATTGAGATTTTGCGGCAGGACTTGAAACGAGCAGTTCATGCTTGAAAACCCACAAATGTTGCTGAGTTAAACCAGTTCTGCATGCAAGAGTTGGCCAAAATACCTCCACAGCGGCGTGAGAGACTGATCAACAACTACAGGAAGCATTTGGTGGCTGTCATTGCAGCTAAAGGTGGCACAGCCAGTTATTGGCTGCATTTCAAACTCAAAGTAGACAGCCCTTGGCCCTTAACCCTGAGCCCTATGCTCTTGGGGTAATCCCCGCGGCCATATTTGTAAATAAGTTAGAAATTGTGCTAATAATGCACAAATACGTCTCATAAATGTTTAGTTAGCTTTTGGAAATTATAGAAATAAATGTTTTTCCTTCTTCAGAAGTAGCTAGGCAGGCTAACGTTAGTTAGCTATTTAATTTGCTAGCTATCATAAAGTAGGTGTATATTAATAATTATATAGTTAATATAAGTAGACATGCAATCATAGTTGACTGTAGCGCATATAAATCACCCACAAGCTACCTGTGGCTGAAAACACAATCATCGCGGGATGAACGAGTGGCGAATTTCCGAGCAAACGCGGTCCATTTAAAAATCATTCCTTCCTCCCTCGTCCAGCAAGTGTATACTCGTCAGACATCATGATACGTCATCAGAAGTGTCCACTTCATTTGAGGGCTGAGGGGATAGGGTGTGTCTTTTAAGTGTATGGAATGCAGCCATGAGTGTAAGGGGGCAATTACTTTTTCACATGGAAATTGGGTGTTGCATAACTTTCTTAGTTAAATACAATAAGTATACATTTTTGTAGTTATAGGTGAACTCAGGTGCCTTTTAATATTAGGTTTTGGTTGAATATCTGATAACATTCTGTATCAAAATATGCAAAAATAGAGAAAATCAGAAAGGGGGCAAATGCTTTTTCCCGGCACTGTAGATAGCAATAATTAATTTTGTCTCTTTACCCGTTTACCCTCTTTACCTGTCTGCCCGTCTATCTCTCAGTGCTGTGGGACACCGCTGGACCTGAGCGGTCACTCTCTGGAGGGCCTTGCAGTCATCAACATACCCAGCATGCACGGCGGCTCCAACCTGTGGGGTGAGGCTAAGAAGGCAGACAGAGACAATGTGTCAGAAGAGGAACCGCCTGAGGTCGTCACTGACCACGACATTCTGAAAATGAGCTCACAAGGTACTTTAGGGCATGCTTATCTCATACATTGTTGGAGGTTTATTTTGTTGCCTAGTGATATGAATGTTTACTGTAGCATTGTATGTAATATTGTCACTTTTCCCCTTACACAGACCATATGGTCTTATTTTTGGAGGGCGGCAGGTAGCCTAGTGGTTAGAGCGTTGGGCCACTAACAAAAAGGTTGCGATTTCGAATACTTGACAAGGTGAAAAATCTGTTGATCTGCCCTTGAGCAAGACACTTAACCCTATTTGCTCCGGGGTCGCCGTTGATAATGGCAGACTCTGGCCATGACCCCACTCTCCACATACATATTAATACACACTTGTACATGCAAGACATAGGAGCAATATAAGCACCCACCAAATTATTATGATATAATTTGTATTACAGTAGTTAAGTCACTATGTATGAGAATGAATGTCTGCTTAATGAGCTATTGACAATATTTTCATGTTTTCTTTTCCCCCCACAGACCTAAGTGACAAGCGGATTGAGGTGGTGGGGTTGGAGGGGGCGATTGAGATGGGTCAGATCTATTCTGGGCTGAAGAGGGCTGGACACAGACTGGCTCAAACATCACAGATCACTATCAGGTAGACTTAATACAGGCTCTATACACAATTCTTCAGGTGTTATGCCTTTTTAACTTTTGGTATTAAAACATATCTCTCTCTCATTGCCTTTCTCAGGACACATAAAGCCTTGCCTATGCAGATTGATGGTGAGCCCTGGATGCAGCCTCCCTGCACTGTAAGTGTTATTAATATACCCCTTAAGTGAGTTTGGCCGTGGGATCTCTATGACCAATTGAATTAGAAATTGTGACAACTGGAGGAACATTTATTCTAAAATAAACATTGTTGATGTCCTTATGTTGGCTTGTTAGTTTTAGCAGTGGGCCAAGTCTCTTGACTCAATTTTGTTTCAGAAATACAATGTGATGTACTGGAGATCAGCATTTCCCAACCCTTTCCAGACCAGACACATTCTTTTTCTAGCCCTACACTGACACACCAGACAACTAATCAAGGTCTTGGTGATTCATTAATTCAGCGATTCTTGAAAGACGGACCAATCTCAAATATTCACAAATATTTGTCTTAATATTAACACAAATGTGAAATATATACAATTGAAGTCTGAAGTTTACATACACTTAGGTTGGAGTCATTAACTCGTTTTTCAACCACTCCACACATTTCTTGTTAACAAACTATAGTTTTGGCTAGTCGATAAGGACATCTACTTTGTGCATGACACAAGTAATTTTTCCAACAATTGTTTACAGACAGATTATTTCACTTATAATTCACTGTATCACAATTCCAGTGGGTCAGAAGTGTACATACACTAAGTTGACTGTGCCTTTAAACAGCTTGGAAAATTCCAGAAAATTATGTCATGGCTTTAGAAGCTTCTGATAGGCTAATTGACATAATTTGAGTCAATTGGTGGTGTACCTGTGGATGTATTTCAAAGCCTACCTTCAAACTCAGTGCCTCTTTGCTTGACATAATGGGAAAATCAAAAGAAATCAGCCAAGACCTCAGAAAAAAAATTGTAGACCTCCACAAGTTTGGTTCATCCTTGTGAGCAATTTCCAAACGCCTGAAGGTACCACATTCATCTGTACAAACAATAGTACGCTAGTATAAACACCATGGGACCACGCAGCCGTCATACCACTCAGGAAGGAGATGCGTTCTGTCTCCTAGAGATGAACATATTTGGTGCGAAAAGTGCAAATCAATCCCAGAACAACAGCAAAGGACCTTGTGAAGATGCTGGAGGAAACAGGTACAAAAGTATCTATTTCCACAGTAAACCAAGTCCTATATCGACATAACCTGAAAGGCCAATCAGCAAGGAAGAAGCCACTGCTCCCAAACCGCCATAAAAAAGCCAGACTACGGTTTGCAACTACACATGGGGACAAAGATCGTACTAATTGGAGAAATGTCCTCTGGTCTGATGAAACAAAAAATAGAACTGTTTGGCCATAATGACCATCGTTATGTTTGGAGGAAAAAGGGGGAGGCTTGCAAGCCGAAGAACACAATCCCAACCGTGAAGTATGGGGGTGGCAGCATCATGTTGTGGGGGTGCTTTGCTGCAGGAAGGACTGGTGCACTTCACAAAATAGATGGCATCATGAGGAGGGAAATGATGTGGATATATTGAAGCAACATCTCCGGACATCAGTCAGGAAGTTAAAGCTTGGGTCTTCCAAATGGACGTTGACCCGTAGCATACTTCCAAAGTTGTGGCAAAATGGCTTAAAGACAACAAAGTCAAGGTATTGGACTGGCCATCACAAAGCCCTGACCTCAATCCAATAGAACATGTGTGGGCAGAACTGAAAAAGCTTGTGCGAGCAAGGAGGCCTACAAACCTGACTCAGTTACACCAGCTCTGTCAGGAGGAATGGGCCAAAATATACCCAACTTATTGTGGGAAGCTTGTGGAAGGCTACCCAAAGCGTTTGACCCAAGTTAAACAATTTAAAGGCAATGCTACGAAATACTAATTGAGTGTATGTAAACTTCTGACCCACTGGGAATGTGATGAAATAAATAAATGCTGAAATAAATTATTCTCTCTACTATTATTCTGACATTTCACATTCTTAAAATAAAGTGGTGATCCTAACTGACCTAAGACAGGGAATTTTTACTAGGATTAAATGTCTGGGATTGTGAAAAACTGAGTTTAATGTATTTGGCTAAGGTGTATGTAAACTTCCGACTTCAACTGTATATATTTTTGATAGACCAAAGTATCACCAATCACACCATGTAAAGGAACAACATCCTAATTCTTCAAAAAATATCCATAAAATGCAACTAAATGGATTTATGTCAACTCCGTCTGACGCTATAAAAGGCTTTTAATTTGTACATAGTTCAACAAGTGTTTGAAGGCCTTGATTTGTTTAATTCTAACAGATTATTCAAATGTTTGTACAACTCTCCAAACTTAATTTTGTTTCGTTTTATACCACTATATAATACTCCAGGGCTAATTTCGTTAGCATTTTGGCATGTTTTTCTAGAGAAAGAACATAAAACAATATTTTATAAAGCTAACATTATCCCTTTGTTTTTCCTCCGTTGCTTTATGACTATAAACCCTAAAATAAATAAACATATCTGAACCAAAATGTATATCCTATCAAGGAGATGGAGTTGACAGTTTATTGTTGTGACCATGGTGATTTCAATATTGCTTGTTTTAAATGTATTAAAAGTAGACAACTTTACAGACCATGAGCGGTCTTGTTGCACTACATGTAATGAGGACATGAAGAAGGGGGCCTTATTGTGGAGTTGACCGTGCTCATTCCTGAATCACTTAGGGTTTTAGACAAATCTGACAGTTTACCAATTTTTTGGGGGACCAAACCTTTGTTAGGAGTCACAGTTTCGAGATCAATATTATTTAAAGTTTCAGAGGGCTATTGCAAGAAACGACATAAGATCCTTTTTCAGTTAATATGAATTATAACCAGTTTATACAATTTTAAACACATTTTTTGAGCGTTTGAAATTGGGATCCTTTGCTCCGGACAAGGGCATTTCTGTTCGTAGAGCGGACATGGAAATTAATAATATTGCAAATATTAAAACAATTCCAATAACAAGTATTTCCCTTATAAAATTCCCTTAAATTAAAATGAATCTCAAATAATGCTATAAAAATTAAAAGTTTCCCTGCCGGATAAGGATTGTCCCGACTTTCAATAATAGTTTAATTACTTCAATCAGGTGTATCCGTGCAGGGATAGGACAAAAATGTTTGTCTACCAAAAGAGGGTATGGGGATAAGGGAAACACTGTTGTAGACTGTGATGACTGTAAAACCTCCTGAATTTTCCACCCTGTGTTCAGATCCACATCACACACAAGAACCAAGCCAACATGCTGATGGCTGCTCCTGCCAAATCATCAGGCTTCTTCCACCTCAAGTAGAGGAAAGGTGGGCTGCACCACTGAGACTGAAGAGGTCCGGGTGTAGGGTGAGGTTGCGCTTTGACACTGATCTTGGATCAGTTTTTCATTTTCCCAACTAATGGTTAAGGTTTGGATTGGGTGAGTGGATGCTTATCCTAGATCTGTACCTAGGGGAAACTTCACCCAGAAGCAGAGGTCCACTGACTGCTGAAGGACCACTGCCATAAAGGAACCAACATTTTCGTAAAAACATTCTTCATGTCTGAATTTCTTCCTGAAACACTAGTAGCCATTGATTAACATTGATACTCTACTCATTTCCATAACAAAAAACTCAGAACTATCCCAGGCTTGTGTTGATTTGAGTAAGTCCCTTAATGTTAAGCTTTATATTACATTGCTATTACATTTTGTATCTGTTTGTATTAGTTATGTATAATTCCATAGTATTCCATGAGTTTGATTACTTTTAAGCCTTATTGTTATGTCTCAGCACAGTAATAGATCTCCTGTTTGTTTATCTGCGTTCTATAGCATTTTCACACAAATGTTTTTGTATCCATATTGATTAACGTGATAGGCCAATAGTCTGTGTCGCTATATAATGCCGTTCATTGTCAAATCTAAGTATGTTTCGCCTACTCAGCAAGTTTCTTGTAGAGGATACAGCTCAGACAGCTGAGGGTATCGTTCGCGTTGCCCGACCTCACTTAAAGGCCCAGTGCAGTCAAATTAGATTTTTCTGTGTTTTACATATATTTCCACACTATGAGGTTGGAATAATACTGCGAAATTGTGAAAATTATGATAATGTCCTTTTCATGTAAGAGCTGTTCGAAAAGACAGACTGAAATTTCAGGTGGTTTTGATGGGATGCAGTGTTGGCCTGCCTGGTGACATCAGGTAAATGCATTAAAAGAACAATAAGAAAGAGTTCCAAACCTCTGCCAATAACAGATAGTTTTCTGTTTTCCCCTCCCCACTCAAACCACTCCCTAAGTCATAGCAAAATTCTTGCTTGAGAAATTGCTCTTGCTAAGAAGCTATTTTTGTTTCTTTTTAAGCATTTTGATTGAAAACATTCACAGTAAGGTACTTAATTGTTACCCAGAAATGATTTGATATTGAGATTTTAAAAAACAGCTGCATTGGGCCTTTAACACTTTGTCACAAGCAGCACTTCCTCATGAACACTAACCTAATCTCTCTGCTTAGTGAGACTGCTTCCAAACAACTACTGAGATGCTGTCCTCAAGAAAAAAAGAGACCTGGCTTTTCTCTTTAAAGAAATAAATGTTTAGCCTACAGTATGTGTATTCATGTATCTATCATGGTAAGAGATCTTTAAAAAAAGACAGCAATTTCTTATCTCTGCCTGTAACGATGTGTGCTGAGAGTCGAGAAGCAAGTTCAGGGAGTGAGTGTTTTAATAAATAAATGCAACATAAAACAAAACAAGAAACACGAACAACGCACAGACTAAACACTGGAACAGAAACAATAACACCTGGGGAAGGAACCAAAAGGGAGTGACATATATAGGGAAGGTTATCAGAGAGGTGATAGAGTCCAGGTGACTCTGATGACGCGCAGGTGCGCATAACGATGGTGACAGGTGTGCGCTATAACGAGCAGCCTGGTGACCTAGAGGCCAGAGAGGAAGCCCGACGAGCCGTCTGAGGCAGGGGAGCCCGACGAGCCCGGCTGAGGCATGAAAGCCCGTAGCGGCTCCTGGACCCGACGTCATTCCACCTGACAATTAAAAAAAAAAAAAAAACACCCCCTGATGCTTCCCTTAGGTGAGGCATTATTCTGTAATGATGTGAGCTGAGAGTCGGGAAGCAAGTTTAGGAAGTGAGTGTTTTAATAAATAAATGCAACATAAAACAAAACAAGAACCACGAACAACACACAGACTAAACACTGGAACAGAGAAAGGAAAAAGGAACCAAAGGCCTGAGAAAGGAACCAAAGGGAGTGACATATATAGGGGAGGGAGGTGATGGAGTCCAGGTGAGTCTGATGACACGCAGGTGCGCGTAAAGATGGTGACAGGTGTGCGCCATAACGAGCAGCCTGGTGACCTAGAGGCCGGAGAGGGATCACACGTGACACTGCCTTTCTCAAGGTCAGTTACCAGAAGGATATCGCTGTACGTGATAGAATGTACTTTTATAAAGGGTGTCAATGGCAGTTGGGCAGCTGTCATAGTGGTGCTGTGTCATACTTAACAGGTTTGTGTTTGTTGGCCATTGGTGTTAATGGCTGTGGGTGTCACGTTCATTGTAATGATGAGACCAAGGCGCAGCATGCATAGAGTTCCACATAATTTTAATAAAGAGAAACTCACAAAACAATAAAGAACAAACGAAACGTGACGCTACTGGAGTGCACAAAGGCAACTTACTGTAGACAAGATCCCACAACTAACAATGGGGAAAATGGCTACCTAAATATGATCCCCAATCAGAGACAACGATAAACAGCTGTCTCTGATTGGGAACCATATCAGGCCAACATAGACATACAAACACCTAGATGACCCACCCTAGTCACTATCACGCCCCAACCAACACAGAGAAAAACAGCTTACTATGGTCAGGGCGTGACAGTGGGACTCCCAACGGAGCTCAGAGACTGGTCCAAAGTAGGGTGCCATTTGGGACGAAGCCATCGTCTTCAGGAGTTTCCCTAAAATGACTGCAACACTAGAACTACAGTGAACAAAAATATAAACACAACATGTAAAGTGTTGGTTCCATGTTTCATGAACTGAAATAAAAGATCAGGCGTTTTCCATACACACAAAAAGCTTATTTCTCTCAAATTTGGTGCACACATTTGTTTACATCCCTGTTACTGAGCATTTTTCCTTTGCCAAGGTAATCCATCCACCTGACAGGTGTAGCATATCAAGAAGCTGATGATCATTGCACAGGCACACCTTATGCTGGGAACAATAAAAAGGCCACTCTAAAATGTGCAGTTTTGTCACACAACACAATGCTACAGATGTCTCGAGTTTTGAGGGAGCGTGCTATTGGCATGCTGACTGAAGGAATGGCCACCAGAGCTGTTGCCAGATAATTGAATGTTAATTTCTCTAACATAAGCCGCTTCCAACATCGTTTTAGAGAATTTGGCAATACGGCCAACCGCCCTCAAATCGCAGACTACGTGTAACCGCTCCAGCCCAGGACCTCCACATCCGACTTCTTCTCCTGTGGGATCATCTGAGACCAGCCACTCAGACAGCTGATGGAACTGTAGGTTTGCACAACCGAAGAAAGTCTGCACAAACTGTCAAAAACCGTCTCAGGGAAGTTCATCTGGGTGCTCGTCATCCTCACCAGAGTCTTGACCTGACTGCAGTTTGGCGTTGTAACCGACTTCAGTGGGCAAATGCTCACCTTCGATGGGCACTGGCACGCTGGAGAAATTTGCTCTTCATGGATGAATCCCGGTGTTAACTGTACCGAGCAGATGACAGACAACGTGTATGGTGTTGTGTGGGCAAGCGTATTGCAGATGTGAACAGCTTCCCATGGTGGTGGTGGAGTTATGGTATGGGCAGGCATAAGCTATGGACAATGAACACAATTGCATTTTATCAATGAAAATTTGAATGCACAGCGATACCGTGACGAGATCCTGAGGCCCGTTGTCGTGCCATTCATCCACCGCCATCACCTCATGATAATGCACGGACACATGTCGCAAAGATCTGTACACAATTCCTGGAAGCTAAAAATGTCCAAGTTCTTCCATGGCCTGTATACTCATCAGACATGTTACTCATTGAGCACGTTTGGAATGCTCTGGATCGACATGTAAGATAGCGTGTTCCAGTTCCTGCCAATATCCAGCAACTTTGCACAGCCATTAAGGAGGAGTGGGACAACATTCCATAGGCCACAATCAGTAGCCTGATCAACTCTATGCGAAGGAGGCACATGGTGCAAACCAGAAATGTTTTCCTTTGCTTCAGAGACATACAGTGCATTCGGGAAAGTATTCAGACCCCTTGACTTTTTCCACATTTTGTTACGTTACAGCCTTTTTCTAAAATGTATTTCATAAAACATTTTCCTCATCAATCTACACACAATACCCCATAATGACAAAGTTTTGACATTTTTGCAAATGTTATTCAAAATAAAAAACAGATACCTTATTTACATAGGTTTTCAGACCCTATGCTATGAGACTCGAAATTGAGCTCAAGTGCATCCTGTTTCCATTGATCATCCTTCAGATGTTTCTACAACTTGATTGGAGTCCACCTGTGGTAAATTCAATTTATTGGACATGATTTGGAAAGGCACACACCTGTCTATAAAAGGTCCCACAGTTGACAGTGCATGTCAGAGCAAAAACCAAGCCATGAGGTCGAAGGAATTGTCCGTAGACCTCCGAGACAGTATTATGTCGAGGCACAGATCTAGGGAAGATTACAATCTTTTTTTTGCAGCATTGAAGGTCCCCAAGAACACAGTGGCCTCCATCATTCTTAAATGGAAGAAGTTTGTAACCAGCAAGACTTCCTAGAGCTGGCCGCCCGGCCAAACTGCGCAATCAGGGGAGAAGGGCCTTGGTCAGGGAAAGATGAACGGAGCAAAGTAGAGAGAGATCCTTGATGAAAACCTGCTCCAGAGCGCTCAGACTGGGGGCGAAGGTTCACCTTCCAACAGGACAACGACCCTAAGCACACAGCCAAGACAAAGCAGGAGTGGCTTCGGGACACGTCTCTGAATGTCCTTGATGTGATACCTAGCATGGGAGACGAGGGACTCAAGTTACAGGGGCATTGATCTGATGGAAGGCTGAAAAGAGCTCTCAATTTGCTGCAGAATAAACACAACACTATCAATTCTATAACATCTGCCTGACTTACTGAAATAAGTGAAGCTCTTAACACCCCATGCTAACCTGATATAGTCTAGGGAATGGAGCGGGCCAGCGGGGACATCGATACATTGAGAAGTTCGCTACCAGAACCTGACCCTCCCCATCCCTCTCTCTTTCTGCTCCCCACACCCCCTCTTTCCCCATTTTCTCTATCTGCCCACCCTTGCTTGACTCCCTTTCCGTCTCTCCCCCACTCTGACTTTCTCTCACTCCTCTCTCTCTCTCTGCCCATAGTTGTGTCTAGAGACAGGGGAAATGCCCCTGTAACTTGAGTCCCTCGTCTCCCATGCTTATTCACAGCCACACTGTTATGGACCCGTGGTGCCGTTGGCCAGACACAGACCGTCTCTGGTAGTGCCTGCTCCAAGCAGCTGCTGGGTACGTTTCATGGTGCAAGACATCAAACACTCAAAGACAAATTAGTTAGAGCATGAGGCATGGTACCTGTGCATTTGGAACACTATGCAGAAAAGGTATCACATTTTTTTACTTTTATCACAATACATTTATGGCCGCTTTATGAAATTATCACATAAAAGTGTGTGAATAGTGTGTGGCTATCAGACATTACTGGTGAGTTATTTGATATAGTGCCCAAAAGGCACTAAGTTCTAGGCAAGTACACTCATAAATCACACACTGCACTATGTTGGGTTCTCGTGTGTGACTCCCCCACTTGTTGATTGATTAGAGTGATATACAGCCATGATGTTGAGCACCAGTTGTTAACCATGCGCCCATATCAAAATAAACCCAATACAATTTATGATGAGGGAGGGGCAAAACATCCACTCAGCACATTTTGAGCTTTGCCTTTTCCTCAACTGCTGTCAAGAGAACCTATCAACATGTGTCAATAGGTTTATTCATTTCAGGTACCACATCTAAATCAATAGATATTAGATATTTTACTTACTGTTTGATCGATTGTTAAATTCTTCCCTCTTTCCCCCAACTACCCCTTTCCCCCCTCTTGCCACTCCTGCTTTTGGCAACTGTGTGGAGGAATATTGGAGAAGATACTGGAGAGCATACTAGAATTCCTCCTTGCCATTGGAAGGATTCGGTCACCACTGTCCTTATCATGTTTCACTATGGGATGCTGGACTGCTGATGCAAGTTATTAGACAGTTATATGTTCTTACTAGACGGCACTGTAGGTAACCAAGGTCAAGATGCACTTGGCTACCTTTAACCTATTGATTCATCTATTTAATCATGTATTTGTATGTCTGTTAATAAATGCATGTGTTCATTTAGTTTAATGTAACTTTGGTTTAGGTCAGGGGAAACAAGGTAAATGTATTAGAAAAACGAATTACTCATTGATTAAGGAAAGTCTTCAAGGTATCTTCAAGGAAGGAAAATATTCAAGCTAGTAGCCTTGAAAATTACAGTTATGATTCAAACTCAAATAATGGAGTTGTTCAAATTGGATTAAAACATTAACTCCATAGTCTAGGCCTACAAAAATGTTTTTCCTCACCAGTCAGTTACATTGCCAAAATAAATCAACTATTTAATAGGAAAAAAAGTATTTGTAGCAAAATCAAATCAAATTGGTCACGTACACGTGTTTAGCAGATGTTATTGCGAGTGTATAAAATAGTTTTGCTTCTATCTATGACAGTGCAGTAATATCTAACAAGTAATATCTAACAATTACACAACATATACCCAATGCACACAAATCTAGTAAAGGAATGGACACTCTAACATAACACTAAAAAGCACGACTAAACAGCCTAACATTCAGGATATCTATTTATTTACATATTTTTATTTGGCTGGTTATGTTTAAGCCTACAGTATGAGACACGATGAGAACGTATAGGCAAAAGAAAGTGACATAAAACTTGAAAGCGAGGATGTTGCCCTATCTGATTACAGACATCAGACACAACATACTTCCGCAAACTATTTTTAGAAACTTGCTTAATTTTTTCTTCGCTTGGCTGTCCCGAAGATCGACAGATCTGATCTACATCACATGCAGGGATTCCACCTACGTCAATGGGTACCCTTGATTTACGTCATCGGAGAGACTGGCCCTCGTTGTTCTTCGCGAGACCAGCATTTCCCATTCTATCGAATACTAAAGAGTTAATGGAACAAAAGGGAAATTAATCTAGCTAGAACACGAGCATCAATTTGCACTAAGAAAATCGGTGAAGAAAAGCCCAATTTGTCTTAAAGACTTTGCTGTTTTGTTGTTCTACTTGAGTGTTTTTTAATGACTCCAATATAGAAAAGAGAAGAGTAAACATGTAAAACACACACAGAGAGTACAGATGAACCTGAACAAGCGGACCGGCCGGGAAGTAAACTGACGACGAACAGGGTTACGCTTTGAGATTGGTGGGAGTGAAGCGAAACTACCATCTAAGAAGATAGTTACAACAACACGGCGAAGAAACCTAATCAAGTTAATGAAAGTTATTTCTAAAGTTTATTTTTATACAAAGTTATGGTTGAATAAATAGCCTATGTTAATGCAAAATATTTGCATGAATTCGCAACACAAGTTCTTTAGCAATGGTGCACGTGCAAATTAACTCGTGGCATCATGTCTGTTTCAAATAATAACCAGGACTTGTAATTGTCCAATCCTGTCCACTTACATTTTAAAATGATTTAATATATATATATACACATACAGTACCAGTCAACAATTTGGACACACGTAATCATTCAAGGGTTTTTCTTTATTTTTAATATTTTCTACATTGTAGAGTAATATTGGAGACATCAAAACTATGAAATAACACATATGGAATCATGTAGTAACCCAAAAAGTGTTAAACAAATATATTTTATATTTGAGATTCTTCAAAGTAGCCACCCTTTGCCTTGATGACAGCTTTGCACACGCTTGGCATTCTCTCAACCAGCTTCATGAGGTAGTCACCTAGAATGCATTTTAATTAACAAGTGTGCCTTGTTAAAAGTACATTTGTGGAATTTCTTTCCTTCTTAATGCGTTTGAGCCAATCAGTTGTGTTGTGACAACTTAGGGGTGGTATACCGAAGATCAAATCAAATTTTATTTGTCACATGCGCCGAATACAACAGGTGAAATGCTTACTTACAAGCCCAACAATGCAATTTTAAGAAAATACCTAAAAAAAAGTAAGAGATAAGAATAACAAATAATTAAAGAGCAGCAGTAACTAACAAAAGCAGGGTAATTGAGGTAATATGTACATGTAGGTAGAGTTATTAAAGTGACTATGCATAGATAATAACAGAGAGTAGCAGCAGCGTAGAAGGCGGCAATGCAAATAGTCTGGGTAGCCATTTGATTAGATGTTTAGGAGTCTTATGGCTTGGGGGTAGAAGCTGTTTAGAAGCCTCTTGGACCTAGACTTTGCGCTACGGTACCGCTTGCCGTGTGGTAGCAGAGAGAACAATCTATGACTAGGGTGGCTGGAGTCTTTGACAATTGTTAGGGCCTTCCTCTGACACCGCCTGGTATAGAGGTCCTGGATGGCAGAAAGATTGCTCCACGGTGATGTACTGGGCCGTACGCACTACCCTCTGTAGTGCCTTGCGGTCGATGCTCTCGATGGTGCAGCTGTAAAACCTTTTGAGGGTCTGAGGACCCATGCCAAATATTTTCAGTCTCCTGAGGGGGAATAGGTTTTGTCATGCCCTCTTCATGACTGTCTTGGTGTGCTTGGACCATGTTAGTTTGTACCACTGTTGTGTCATCGGCAAACTTAATGATGGTGTTGGAGTCGTGCCTGTCCTTGCAGTCATGAGTGAACAGGAGGGGACTGAGCACACACTCCTGGGGGGCCCCCGTGTAGAGGATCAGCGTGGCGAATGTGTTGTTACCTACCTTTACCACCTGGGGGCGGCCCATCAGGAAGTTCAGGATCCAGTTGCAGAGGGAGGTGTTCAGTCCCAGGGTCCTTAGCTTAGTCATGAGCTTTGAGGGCACTATGGTGTTGAACGCTGAGCTGTAGTCAATGAATAGCGTTCTCACATAGGTGTTCCTTTTGTCCAGGTGTGAAAGGGCAGTGTGGAGTGCAATAGAGATTGCATCATCTGTGGATCTGTTGGGGCGGTATGTAAATTGGAGTGGGTCTAGGGTTTCTGGGATATTGGTGTTGATGTGTTCCACGACCAGCCTTTCAAAGCATTTAATCGCTACAGACGTGAGTGCTACGGGTCGGTAGTCATTTAGGCAGGTTATCTTAGTGTTCTTGGGCACAGGGACTATGGTGGTCTGCTTGAAACATGTTGGTATTACAGACTCGGACAGGTAAAGGTTGAAAATGTCAGTGAAGACACTTGCCAGTTGGTCAGCGCATGCTCGCAATACACGTCCTGGTAATCCGTCTGGCTCTGCGGGCTTGTGAATGTTGACCTGTTTAAAGGTCTTACTCACATCGGCTGCGGAGAGCGTGATCACACAGTCGCCCGGAACAGCTGATGCTCTCATGCATGTTTCAGTGTTACTTGCCTCGAAGCGAGCATAGAAGTTATTTAGCTCGTCTGGTAGGCTCGTGTCACTGGACAGCTCTTGGCTGTGCTTCCCTTTGTAGTCCGTAATATTTTGCAAGTCCTGCCACATCCGACGTGCGTCGGAGCTGGTGTAGTACGATTCGATCTTAGTCCTGTATTGACGCTTTGCCTGTCGCCTTCGTCGGAGGGCATAGCGGGATTCTTTTATAAGCTTCCGGGTTAGAGTCCCGCTCCTTGAAAGCGGCAGCTCTACCCTTTAGCTCAGTGCGGATGTCGCCTGTAATCCATGGCTTCTGGTTGTGGTATGTACGTACAGTCACTGTGGGGATGACGTCATTGATGCACTTATTGATGAAGCCAGTGACTGATGTGGTGTACTCCTCAATGCCATCGGAAGAATCCCGGAACATATTCCAGTCTGTGCTAGCAAAACAGTCCTGTAGCTTAGCATCCCCATCTCCCAGCCCAAGGTACCATATTTACAGGTGAAATTATTCTAGTTCTGTCTGTGGGAACAATTTGGAGCCTCATTGTAACGATTCTCGTCTGGTGAAGGAGAAGAGGACCAAAATGCAGCGTGGTAAGTGTTCGTCATAATTTAATTAAAAACTGAACACTACACAAAATAACAACGAGGAGAAAGCGAAACAGTTCTGCAAGGTGAACAGACACTACACAGAAAATAAACACCCACAACCAAAATGGGGAAAACAGGCTACCTAAGTATGATTCTCAATCAGAGACAATGACAGACAGCTGCCTCTGATTGAGAACCATACCAGGCCAAACACACAGAAATACAACAACATAGAAAAAAGAACATAGACTACCCACCCCAACTCACGCCCTGACCAACCTAACACAAAGACATAAAAAAGGAACTAAGGTCAGAACGTGACACTCATAAACAGTTACAAAAATAAGAAAATGTCCAGCAAGAAGCAAGGGCAAAATTAGTGTTGTTACTGAGTGACAGTGTAATCACTAATCAGTTTCTTCAAAGTATGTCATGTGGGAGGCCTGCTGAATCTTCGAAGCTTAGCTGTGATATGACTGTACAGAGTTTCGGTGAAGGGAGATGTGTGTGTGTTTGCGTGGGTGTGAGGGAGACGCGGTGACTATAGAGGCAGCAGCTGCTGTAGCCTGAGAGTTGTCAGCCACTGCTCTATTTCACCCCACAGCCAAATGCAAACAATCTAGGATCACGAGTCCCTTCCTCCCGGATGAGCTTAATTCCAAGCTGGTAGTGAGGACGTAACTACGTACGTGGTGTGTGTGCTTGTGCTCAGGGCTCTTATGCCTGCTGACAAATGTAAGATGGCAGCTGGGCACTGTGGACGGATGGTGGGAGCTGAAGTGTCTGAGCCCGAGGGGCTGCAAAAAGGGCGTGTTGGGGTTCGGTCGTTGCTCAGTTTTACACTTGAAAGTGTAATCTGACCTGTTACTACATGGTGCATGTTTTTCTTATCTACTTTGGGAAAAGTCAGTGTGTGTACCTGTCATGTCATGTGTAATGATCAGCAGACACTGTGTACGTCCCAATGATCTCTCCTTACTCGCAGTGTGCGCTTGTTCACTTCCCTTCACTGATTTCAAAGTACATTTGTGGTGTAAAAAACATGGTGGAAACTCCCACACTCCCAGGCCTCCACAATTCAATGCATTTAGATTTATGGGAAGTACTGAATGAGTGCACACTAGGGTGACCACATTTAAAATACCCAAATGTGGGACAAATGGATGATTTTCCGGGACAGTGAATATTGGGCAGAATCCCCCCCCCCAAAAAAAACTCCCACTGCACCGAAGGAGCTAATTGAAGTGAGCCTATACTCCTTTTCCTAGCGCAAAATATGAGATAACAAATGTGTGTCTGTTTTATGAAAATCTCAGAATACTTGGCCAAGGAAACATTTCTTTTTGGTCTCAGTGAATGTAAAACAGTTAAGAGGGGAGACTTTAAAAAACAAATTGAGTGAAGTAGCAGACATATGTTTAATGAGCATGGAGAGCCTCACACATTTGAAGAAATCACATATCTTTTCAGTCTAATCACGTATATATTTTGTCTAATACGGCTATTTACTTACTTTTGTAACTCTTCGAAAGAAGCATGCTTTTTGTAAGTAGTTAAATGTTCTCCAAGTTTAGCTGGAATTTAGACTGAAAGGATTTGACAAATGTGATTGGTTGAAGATATTACGTTGGTCTACGTCTCGCGCTGCGCTGTGTAGAATATCAGATCTCAACAATGATTGGAAAGTTGTTTAACATCACCAGTAACGCAACCTTATGATATAGACCTATATCTTGTCAAAAGCGCAACGTGACTGCTAACAGAGATCTGTATCTGACACAGGAGGTTGGTGGTACCTTAATTGGAGAGGACGGTCTCGTGGTAATGGCTGGAGCCGAATAGTGGAATGGCATCATGGTTTCCATGTGTTTGATGCCATTCCATTTGCTCCGTTCCAGCCATTATTATGAGCTGTCCTCCTCTCAGCAGCCTCCCATGATGTCTCCGCCCTAACTATGGCAATCCTTGTCCCAAAGGCGTGAAGGCAGGCCAAAAGGTTTAGGTGCAAAATAAGCCCATATTGTCGAGTGAAACCTCTAGCTTCGCCTCTTCCTCTCTGCTGCAAAATATACAGGTTGGAATGTCTGACTGAAATACGGGACAAATCAACTTTTTTTAATATTAGTGGTATTTGAATGTGTTGATAAAATGCCAGACATGATTGTTTGGTTGCGGGACAAAGGGACAAAATGCGGGTCTCTCCCGCACAATCCGGGACATGTGGTCACCCTATTGCACACTTCAGGAGAAAAGAGATATTAATGGGACGCACCTTCCTGGACCAGATGAGCTCCATCTGCTATATTCAACCATAGAAGTAGAATTACTAGATTGGGCATTCCCATTCACGTCAATGTCCTGAGATGGGAAATTATATTTCTATTCAACTACAGGGGAGCAGTATAGACAGTTTAACCAGCCACACACAGGGTGTGTTTTGTTATCACTGATTTGCAGCTTACATGTCAGTTTTTTCTGGAGTCAAATCTACAGGGACATTGGGTCTAGATCTGATGTCTAACACCAAGCTCTAAGTATAGAATATGAAGCTATATTGTACCCTGAGAGACTGGAAGGGTACTCACTATAGGATATCATATATCTTTCCACCATGTCGATAGCCTCTATTACACTGAGACGTTAGTTAGGTTAGACTACTGCTGGGGCTTTCCACCCCTCCCACTCTCTACCCAGGTGGTTGGTGAAAACAACAGTTTCTCTCCCCAGGTTTCCCGGCTATGGTGCACCAGTTGGGTCAATATTGACCCTACAGTATAGCGTGTTTTACTGTACATACTGTATGCTGGGATTGGGAGGGAGTCAAAGTCAAGGGAGGAATTTAGAGATTTGAATCATGTCTTTCATTGCATTGAAGTGTCCCCTGGCCTGCCTGCCCTGGGACTGGAAAGAGAGCAGAGTGCAGACACTTTCAGCAAGACTACACTAGTAAAACTGGGCCTCTTGTATAAGTTACGGTTGTTCTCGGATATTCTTAGCAACATTAACGTCTTCATACACTGTAAAAAATGTCTTTGTATCAACCAAAAACAATGATTTCAAGTGGTTTCAAATACTACATTTGTTGAAACCAAACACAGGATTCAATGCCAACTGTTTTATTTGATTATTACCAAACCTGTATTTCCAGTTGGTGCAACCTATTTATTTCAACACTCAACCTAATTTCCCTCTTTGGTTAAATCTAATGAATAACAAATACAAACGAATATTTCCTGTAAATACAAACAATTTTCTTGCTCCAAGTTGAGTTTTCACTTTGGAACATTATAACCCTATTACTTGAATTGGGTTACAAGCAAGTAGATCAATAACAATACATACACAGAAGTATGTGGACACCCCTTCAAATTGGTGGATTCAGCTATTTCAGCCACACCCGTTGCTGACAGGTGTATAAAATCGAGCATACTGCCATGAAATCTCCATATTTTTAAAAAAATTATTATTATTTAACTAGGCAAGTCAGTTAAGAACAAATTCTTATTTACAATGACAGTGGGTTAACTGCCTTGTTCTGGGGCAGAACGACTGATTTTTACCTTGTCAGCTTGGGGATTTGATCTAGCAACCTTTCAGTTACTGGCCCAATGCTCTAACCACTAGGTTACCTGCCACCCCACTCCATAGACAAACATTGGGAGTAGAATTGCCTTACTGAAGAGCTCAGTGACTTTCAACGTGACACCGTCACAGGATGCCACCTTTCCAACAAGTCAGTTCGGCAATTTTCTGCCCTGCTAGGACTGCCCCGATAAACTGTAAGTGCTGTTATTGCAAAGTGTAAACATCTAGGAGCAACAACGGCTCAGCCGCGAAGTGGTAGGCCACACAAGCTCACAGAACAGCCGAGTGTTGAAGCACACAGCGCGTAAAAATCGTCTGTCCTTGGTTGCAGCTTTCACTACCCTGTTCCAAACTGCCTCTGCAAATGAGGTAGGATAAGAGAGGTAAGGCAATAAATAGGCTATAGTGGCGAAGTAATTACAATATAGCAATTAAACACTGGAATGGTAGGGTGGGCAGAAGATGAATGTGCAAGTAGAGATACTGGGGTGCAAAGGAGCAAGATAAATAAATAAATACAGTATGGGGATGAGGTAGATTGGATGGGCTATTTACAGATGAGCTATGTACAGGTGCAGTGATCTGTGAGCTGCTCTGACAGCTGGTGCTTAAAGCTAGTGAGGGAGGTAAGAGTCTCCAGCTTCAGAGATGTTTGCAGTTCGTTCCAGTCATTGGCAGCAGAGAACTGGAAGGAAGTCATTGGCAGCAGAGAACTGGAAGGAGAGGCGGCCAAAGGAAGAATTGGCTTTGGGGGTGACCAGTGAGATATACCTGCTGGAGCGCGTGCTACGGGTGGGTGCTGCTATGGTGGCCAATGAGCTGAGATAAGGCAGGGCTTTACCTAGCAGAGACTTGTAGATGACCTGGAGCCAGTGGATTTGGCGACGAGTATGAAGCGAGGGCCAGCCAACGAGAGCATACAGGTCGCAGTGGTGGGTAGTATATGGGGCTTTGGTGACAAAACGGATGGCACTGTGATAGACTGCATCCAATTTGTTGAGTAGAGTGTTGGAGGCTATTTTGTAAATGACATCGCCGAAGTCGAGGATCGGTAGGATGGTCAGTTTTACGGGGGTATGTTTGGCAGCATGAGTGAAGGATGCTTTGTCGCGAAATAGGAAGCCGATTCTAGATTTATTTTTGGATTGGAGATGTTTAATGTGAGTCTGGAAGGAGAGTTTACAGTCTAACCAGACACCTAGGTATTTGTAGTTGTCCACATATTCTAAGTCAGAACCGTCCAGAGTAGTGATGCTGGACGGGTGGGCAGGTGCGGGCAGCGAACCGTTGAAGAGCATGCATTTAGTTTTACTTGCATTTAAGAGCAGTTGGAGGCCACGGAAGGAGAGTTGTATGGCATTGAAGATCATCTGGAGGTTAGTTAACTTCACTAGGGTAGGGGGCAGCATTTGGAATTTTGGATGAAAAGCGTGCCCAAATTAAACTGCCTGCTACTCAGGCCTAGAAGATAGGATATGCATATAATTAGTAGATTTGGATAGAAAACACTCTGAAGTTTTCAAAACTGTTAAAATAATGTCTGTGAGTATAACAGACCTGATATGGCAGGCGAAAACCCGAGGAAAATCCAAACAGGAAGTACTATTATTTTAAAAGGCTGTTTTTCCATTGAAAGCCTGTCGACCATACAAAGACTTAGGACCCAGTTCACGAGCTCTGTGGCTTCCTCTACACGTGGCCAGTCTTTAGACATTGTTTCAGGCTTTTACTCTGAAAAATGAGGGAGATACAGCACTTTCAATCAGTGGCCAGTGGAAATTTCCATTCATCAGCCATGCGCCTTTCTTGTTTCTCCTTTCCTATTGACGAAGCTTTTGTCCGGTTGAAATATTATTGATTATTTATGACAAAAACAACCGGAGGATGATTTTAAACATCGTTTGGCATGTTTCTACTAACTTTTATTGTACTTTTTTTGACTTTTCGTCTGGACTTAGTGCACGCGCCTTAAGCATTCGGATTACTGCACAAAACGCCCGAACAAAAAGGAGGTTTTTGGTCATAAAGAGGGACATTATTGAACAAAACAAACATTTATTGTCTAACATAAAGACCTGGGAGTGCCACCAGATGAAGATCATCAAAGGTAAGTGATTAATTTTAATACTATTTCTGACATTTGTGACACTCTCCTTGGCTGTAAAATGGCTGTATGGGTTTCTGTGGCTAGGTGATGACCTAACATAATCGCAAAGTGTGCTTTCTCCGTAAATCCTTTTTGAAATCTGACACAGCGGTTGCATTAAGGAGAAGTTTATCTTTATTCGTATGTTTAACACTTGTATCGTTTATCAATGTTTATGATGAGTATTTCTGTAATTTGATGTGGCTCTCTGCACTTTCACCGGATGTTTGTTTGAGACAATGCATTTCTGACCTGAGATTGTTGGATATAAATATGATCTTTATCGAACAAAACATACATGTATTGTGTAACATGAAGTCCTATGAGTGCCATCTGATGAAGATCATCAAAGGTTAGTGATTCATTTTATCTCTATTTCTGCTTTATGTGAGTCCTCTCTTTGGCAGGAAAAATGGCTGTATGGTTTTCTGTGACTAGGTGCTGACCTAACATAATCGCATGGTGTGCTTTCGCAGTAAAGCCTTTTTGAAATCGGACACTGTGGTTGGATTTACAAGAAGTTTATCTTTAAAATGCTGGTTAATATTTGTATGTTTGAGGAATTTTTATTTGGGGATTTCTGTTGTTTTGAATTTGGCGCCCTGCAATTTCACTGGTTGTTGTCGAGGTGGCCCACTTGTACCAGAGAGGTTAACAGAGTGTCCAAAGAAGGGCCAGACGTATACAGAATGGTGTCGTCTGTGTAGAGATGGATCAAAGAATCACCAGCAGCGAGAGCAACATCATTGATGTATACAGAGAGGAGAGTCGTCCCGAGAATTAAACCCTGTGGCACCACCATAGAGACTGCCAGAGGTCCGGACAACAGGCCCTCCGATTTGACACACTAAACTCTATCGGAGAAGTAGTTGGTGAACCAAGCGAGGCAATCATTTGAGAAACCAAGGCTGTTGAGTCTGCCAATTAGAATGTTGTGATTGACAGAGTCGAAAGCCTTAGCCAGGTCGATGAATACGGCTGCACAGTAATGTCTCTTATCGATGGCGGTTATGATATCGTTTAGGACCTTGAGCGTGGCTGAGTTGCACCCATGACCAGCTGTGAAACCAGATTGCATAGCGGAGAAGGTATGGTGGGATTCGAAATGGACGGTAATCTGTTTGTTAACTTGGCTTTCAAAGACCTTAGAAAGGCAGGGTAGAATAGATATAGGTCTGTAGCAGTTTTGGTCTAGAGTGTCTCCCCCTTCGAAGAAGGGGATGACCGCAGCAGCTTTCCAATCTATGGGAATCTCAGATGATACGAAAGAGAGGTTGAACAGGCTAGTAATAGGGGTTGCAACAATTTCGGCAGATCATTTTAGAAAGCGAGGGTCCAGATTGTCTAGCCCGGCTGATTTGTAGGTGTCCAGATTTTGCATCTCTTTCAGAACATCAGCTATCTGGATTTGGGTGAAGGAGAAGTGGGGGAGGTTAGGGCGAGTTGCTGTGGGGAGCGCAGGGCTGTTGACCGGGGTAGCCAGGTGGAAAGCATGGCCAGCGGTAGAAAAATGCTTATTGAAATTCTAAATTATTGTGGATTTATCGGTAGTGACAGTGTTTCCTAGCCTCAGTGCAGAGGGCAGCTCCCAGCAGGTGCTCTTATTCTCCATGGACTTTACAGTGTCCCAGAACTTTTTTGAGTTTGTACTACAGGATGCAAATTTCTGTTTGAAAAAGCTAGCCTTAGCTTTCCTAACTGCCTGTGTATATTGGTTCCTAACTTCCCTGAAAAGTTGCATATCACGGGGGCTATTTGATGCTAATGCAGAATACCACAGGATGTTTTTGTGCTGGTCAAGGGCAGACAGGTCTGGAGTGAACCAAGGGCTATATCTATTCCTGGTTCTACATTTTTTGAATGGAGCATGCTTATTTAAGATGGTGAGGAAGGCACTGTTAAAGAATAACCAGGCATCCTCTACTGACGGGATGAGGTCAATGTCATTCCAGGATACCCCGGCCAGGTCGATTAGAAAGGTCTGTTCGCTAAAGTGTTTTAGGGAGCGTTTGACAGTGATGAGGGGTGGTCGTTTGACTGCAGACCCATTACGGATGCAGGCAATGAGGCAGTGATCGCTGAGATCTTGGTTGAAAGCAGCAGAGGTGTATTTGGAGGGCGAGTTAGTCAGGATGATATCTATGAGGGTGCCCGTGTTTATGGATTTGGGGTTGTACCTGGTAGGTTCATTGATAATTTGTGTGAGATTGAGGGCATCAAGCTTAGATTGTAGGATGGCCGGGGTGTTAAGCATGTCCCAGTTTAGGTCACCTACCAGCACGAGCTCTGAAGATAGATGGGGGGCAATCAATTCACACATGGTGCCCAGGGCACAGTTGGGGGTAGAGGGTGGTCTATAGCAAGCGGCAACGGTGAGAGACTTGTTTCTGGAAAGGGCAATTTTTAGAAGTAGAAGCTCGAATTGTTTTAGTACAGACCTGGATAGTA
Source organism: Salvelinus alpinus (assembly GCF_045679555.1). Classification (NCBI taxonomy): domain Eukaryota; kingdom Metazoa; phylum Chordata; class Actinopteri; order Salmoniformes; family Salmonidae; genus Salvelinus; species Salvelinus alpinus. The sequence continues at coordinate 41,631,028 of NC_092087.1, forward strand.
AGACAGAACTCTGCAGGCTATCTCTGCAGTAGATTGCAACGCCGCCCCCTTTGGCAGTTCTATCTTGGCGGAAAATGTTATAGTTAGGGATGGAAATTTCAGGCTTTTTGGTGGTTTTCCTAAGCCAGGATTCAGACACGGCTAAGACATCCAGGTTGGCAGAATGTGCTAAAGCAGTGAATAAAGCAAACTTAGGGAGTAGGCTTCTAATGTTAACATGCATGAAACCAAGGCTTTTACGGTTACAGAAGTCAACAAATGAGAGCACCCGGGGAGTAGGAGTGGAGCTAGGCACTGCAGGTCCTGGATTAACCTCTACATCACCAGAGGAACAGAGGAGAAGTAGGATAAGGGTACAGCTAAAGGCTATAAGAACTGGCCATCTAGCACGTTCGGAACAGAGAGTTAAAGAAGCAGGTTTCTGGGAACGATAGATTCAAGGCATAATGTACAGACAAAGGTATGGTAGGAAGAGAGTACATTGGAGGTAAACCTAGGCATTGAGTAATGATGAGAGAGATATAGTCTCTAGAGACGTTTAAACCAGGTGATGTCATCGCATATGTGGGAGGTGGAACAACATGGCTGGTTAAGGCATATTGAGCAGGGCTAGAAGCTCTACAGTGAAACAAGACAGTAATCACTAACCAGGACAGTAATGGACAAGGCATATAGATATTAGGGAGAGGCATGCGCAACCAAGTGAATTGTATGGGTCCAGTGAGTGGTTGGGTTGGCTGGGGACACGGCAATTCAGACAGTTAGCAGGCCGGGGCTAGCAAGCTAGCAGAAGTGCCTTAGAGGGACGTTGCAATGGGGGAAAGTCTGTTTTTGCATCCTCGTGCGGTGACGTCGATAGACCAGTCGTGGAATTAGTAGGGTTCCAAGTAGCAGAGGGGTCCAAGTCCAATTGGCAAAATGGGTATAGTGGTCCAAGAAACTGGCCGATGGATCAGCTAACAGTCCAATATGCTCTAGATAGCTAGCAGGCCGCGTTTAGCAGAATGGGCCTTCAGGGGACGTCGCGCCTGAGGGGCCTGTTGGAATCCTCGGGCAGATTATGTCGGTATTACAGTCGTGAAGGATCGGCGGGGTTCCGTGCCCCGTACCGGCAGTAGAAGGGGTCCGGATATTGTAGCCGAGGAGTGGGCTTCAGGAGTAGCCCAGGAGCCCTCGCCGGGAGATGGGCATAGCATGGGCTAGCTCTAGGCTAATTGGTGCTTGCTCTGGGACGGAAACGTTAGCCAGGAGTAGTCAACCTGGGTTGCGGTTAGCTAGCCGCAATGATCCAGATGAAAAGGTTCAGGGTTTGCGGTAGGAATCCTGGGATATGGGGAGAAAAATAGGTCCGGTATGCTCTGGTTTGAAACGCGTTGTACGAACTGGCGAGAGCTTTCCGAGCTAAAGGTTAGCTGATTACCGCTAGCAGTGGTTAGCTGACTGATAGCTGGTAGTTAGCTAGCTAGCTAGCTTCAGTTGAGGAATTCCAGTTCCGGTGTAAGGTCCATACAGAAATGTTTTATTGAGATCGGTGTGGAAGAAATTGACTGGCCTGCACAGAGCCCTGACCTCAACCCCATCAAACATCTTTGGGTGAATTGGAAAGCTGACTGCGAGCCAGGTCTAATCGCCCAACATCAGTGCCCAACCTCACTAATGCTCTTTTGGCTGAATGGAAGCAAGTTCCAACATCTAGTGGAAAGCCTTCCCCAAATAGTGGAGGCTGTTATAGTAGCAAAGGGGGGACCAACACAATATTAATGCCCATGGCTTTGGAATGAGATGTTCGACAAGGTGTCCACATACGTTTGGTTATGTAGTGTACCTGAAATCTAAATATTAAGTTGAATTAAAATATTATATTTCCTTAAGTACAACATTTAAAAAAAATCTTGCTCCAAGCTGATATTTCACTTTGGAACTAATTATCCAAATTACTTAAACTGGGTTACAAGCAATTACATAAATTCCATGTAAATCTACATATTTATATAAATGCAATCTAATATTTCTTGTAAATACAACCCATTTTTTAAAAATCTTGCGCCAAGTTCGTTTTTGACTTTGGAATTACCTATCTGAATAACTTCAACTGGGTTACAAGCAATTAAATCAGAATCATAACAAAGCCACGTCAATGTGTGCGCATCATTTTCATGATGTTGTCAGCCAACCCGTCTATGCAGTGTGCATGTGCTTAAGGTGTTGAAAGCAATTTAGAAACTTTCATTCAATTCAAAAAATCACATTGATCTGTCAAATTCGTTGTTTGATTTCAGACAAATTGAATAGAATAAATTGAACGAACCAACACGTAATTTTCAAATCATTCCAATCAGTAAAAGCACTTCAGATGAACAACAGCATCATCCCACTTTTTACTGTGTAGTAAGATAGAATACTTAGCAATATAACCCACATGAGAAAGATCAGGGAACACTTCTGCTTTTCACCCACTAATGGTTAGGGTTAGAATTGGGGGGGGAGCTGGTCCTAGATCTGTACCTACCCCTCCCAAGTGGTACTCTTATTTTCTATCAATTTGTGTCAATTAAGAACTAGACCAGGGAAGTTTCTCACTAATCAATTGCCTTAATTGATCAATCAAGTACAAGGGAGGAGCAAAAACCCGCAGGTGCTCGGCCCTCCAGGAATTGAGCTGGGTATTCAGTTCCTGAATTCCGAGAATTTACCTTTAGAGAAGATGCCAACACCTTTAACTGTCATCATACTTTTTTTTAGGGCTATAGGGATAGACCTGTCTGATCTTGTTGGCATAATACCTTGACGTAGCCACGTGCAGATTTTTTCCGCTTGTTGCGCTTCAAGCAGGGCTCAGCTTTTGTCTTGGCACACACACCCTCCACACACCAACACACCCACGCAAACTACCGTTTCTCAAGCTGCACCTACTCTGCACCCTTTTCCCTGAAGTATGCACTTGTGCACTCCCCATTGGTGTGAACTGTTACACCAATCCTATGCTTTTAAATCTATGCAGGGGAGTGCACAAGTGCACGTTGGGGAAAAGGGTTGAGATTTGGGACACAGGCTTTGTAGACTGTTAGGCTATAGGCTATGGTAATTATATAGGCCAAATCATTCATAAAAAGGCTTTAAATATTACAATATGTAACGTCATTAATGTCTTATGTCATTAATTAGGGTTACCCTTTACATTACAGTGCAATTATTACTGTGTAATTATTCATGTATGTACAGTTTAACAAGTATTGTAATTACTCATTGTTGTTACATTGTACTTAGAAGATAGGCCTACTGCTAGACCTTATAGCCATTGGGTTAGGCCTAACTGAGCAATTGTGTTTATAAACTCCTTATATGTATGTTCCTGTTTGCAAATTATTTGTTAGACTAGACATACTAGCCTATATATATATAGGCTACATCGTGTACAATTTGAATAGCCTATAGTGTAAATAGACTTAAACAAAACGACCCAGCATTTAGGCTTTACAAGGACTTCCTTGAGATGACAAACCTATAATTATTATTATTTCTGGCACTCATTTGTCAGTTATCAATTTTAAATTCCTTTTTAGCAATACAATGTCATCATCAGACGTTTATTTTTAGCCTATACCAGGCGGTAATAGCACCACGTATGTAAAAAAGTCTAAATTTAGATCAGACAACTCCGCAGGCGCTTGCGTCAATGGAATCCCGAGCGTGCGTCAGAGTGATGAGGACGTCTGTGTGAGAACGATGCCATTGGCTCCTGACCCGGAAAAGTCACCGCCCCGTTTGCCTTTTATGGGAAAAGACACGCCTAGAGCCGGGACTACCTGACGTAACGGCAAAATACAAGTGACTGTATATATTGCGCTGTACCTCAAGTCTGAAGATTTCATTCCCTTTCAGAATTGTAAACAGAGGTTGTAACACACTTGATGTTTATCCATCACTCGGAATAAATGAGACGTTGGCTAAGGAATTGAGGATTTATACAGCAGGTTAGTAAAAGTTATTTCTTATATTTTGCATGCATGCTTAGTGCGCTTCACTGTTTTTTATGGATCCGATTGGCAGGGATGCCTTTTTATTCTTTGAAAACTTTATCCCACTAAAACGCTTGCTTAATGTAATGATTTGTTGCATTTTAGCCTACTTGCAATTGCTTATTTTTGTTTTCTTGGTAATTAAAATGTTCTATTTTCTAATGGCATACAGCCAATTCAATGTATAGATGCTACGTTCCCATTCGAGTAGGCTACAGCTGCTGAAACTGTCAATCAAATAATAAGTAAATAACATGTCAGACCAAATGCTAGATGTCGTGTATATCGTTGTAGACTTGACTGCATTCAACATTGAGCGCTGTCACACTTGTGACTTGCGTATGTGTTGGTCAGTGTTGTGACCAGCCGCACACTCCCTGTTATAGGGCTATTTTATAGGTCCTTTTCTATGGGGCCAATAGGGGTGTATTGATGGTCTTGAAATAGCCCAAGTATTGTTTGCTGTGTAGCCTTTATGATTACATCATTTCGAGGCTTGAAATATTGAAAGGAAATAGTTGAGCATGTGAGTGGTTGGATATTTCTAGTTTTGTATGATTTGCTCTTCATGGTCGGTTATTTGAAACTTAATCCATCTGTATTATTTTAAATAAATAGGCTTATGCGTCACATTGCTACATATTTAGGCTACTATTATGAAAGGCAGACAGGTGGAGATATGGCCAGTCGTTTTACTGTGTTCAAGAGGCGGTGGCAGTATCAGATGTCTCATTGTTGTATCCTCTTGTCTTCAGCTTATCAGATGATGCACACATATCCTTTGCATGCATGTTCCACACAGAGTTCAGAAGTTAACTTGTGACCTTTTGATGTTGGCACCCTTTTCACAGGTCAACGATGTTTCTTACTTTAGTTTGTGTGCAACAGGTGTATAGTTCTCACCAAAGCACATGCTAAGAGATAAAAACAGTCACTGCTTAGGGGCAGAATAGGGCTATAGAGATTCCGTGAGATAACACCTCATGGAGAAAAGTCCACCAGATCCAAAATTTATCTGATATTGACAGTTCTGAGGTAGACATGAAACACACACACATGTCCAGCTGCTAAATACACCCTAGCACCCCCCCCCCCCCCCCCCCCCAGCCCTGCCGGCCCTGTCACCTTCCCCTCTTCAGCTGGCATTTAGCCCACCCTGAAACCCAATCCCCTGGACTCCTTAGTACTGTCAGTCCTTGGGGAGGAGGGTTGCCCTGTTCATAATCGTAGCATTAAAAGCCAGTAACGCAATATCCTCCAGCAAGACTATCTCCCCATCATCCGGACAACTGGTTTTCCAGGCTTTCTCAGAATCACCAAAGGGGTACCAACAGGCCTAAAGCTGTGTCAGTGTGAGAAGGGGGGATGGAAGTGTTTCTGTATGGGATGGGATGATGTCAAGATGCACTGTTGGAGAGGTGTTAAAAAGGGATTCCTAAGAACGGTTAAGTTTCTTCAGTGTTGTTGACTTGTTTATGGTTATTGCACCTGGTTTGACTGGGGTGATGGTGAGCTTGGAGCGTACGGCAGGTTGGCCTACATTACTCAACATTACTGGCACCATTTCAATTATTTTCCTAAGTGAATGTCTTTGGAATATTTTTATTAAATACTGTTTTCAATTTTTTTTCTAGCAATGCCCTGTGTTCAAACTCAGTATGGAACTGTGCCCTACGACAACAACTACTACAGCTCTGAGTTCCTGAACCCTGAACTCAGTGCTAAGCTGACCATGGACATTGGTGCCGAGCGGGACCAGCTCACCGCCTCCTCCCTCCCCAGCATCAACACCCTGGTGGGCAGCGGCTATGTGGGCGAGTTTGACACCTACTCCTGCCAGATCACCACCTCCGCCTCCACCGCCCCCTCCGGCTACTCAGCCGGCAGCGCCTCCAGCCCTCAGGCTCAGCACTCAGCCTTTAAACTGGACGACATCCAGGTATACAGCTGCTACCCGGGCTCCTTCGCCCTCAGCTACCTCGACGAGACGCTGTCCTCCTGCGGCTCCGATTACTATGGCAGCCCCGCATCAGCCGCCCCCTCCCCACCCAACCCGGGCTTCCAGAGCCAGCCTGGCCCAGTCTGGGACTCACCCTTCAGCCCCTACTCCCCAGACCCTGGGTGCTGGGTGCCCGATAAGTCAAGCCTGGCTCAGCAACCCTCCTTCTTCACCTTCATCCCCACCACAGAGCAGCACTCCCCCCTGGGGCAGCACCAGGGCCCCCAGCAGGGTGAGGAGGACCCTTTCTTTCAGCCCTCCCAGAGGCATGCCTCCCAGCTCCATTATGCCCCCTTGTCCCTAGACCAGGGGTCCATGGACAGCCCCGGGCTCATGGAGAGGCCCATGTTGTCCCCTAAGACCGGCAGCCCCGGGGCCAACGAGGGTCGCTGTGCGGTGTGTGGGGACAACGCCTCCTGTCAGCACTACGGGGTCCGCACCTGTGAGGGCTGCAAGGGCTTCTTTAAGGTAGGACGCTTCACAGTAGTTATATTATTATTATTATTTCATGATTTTTATGATTAATTTACACATAATAACATCTTTAATATTCATACATTAACTTGGCTCCAGTTTCAGTAGAAGTGTTCACTAGTAAGAAACTGATTATAAAAGAGAAAGGGGAACTTTGACAAATGCGCAGGAAAATAATCACACTGTTCTTTGTTTTTTGTTCTTGCAGCGAACTGTACAGAAGAATGCTAAATATGTGTGCCTAGCCAACAAAGACTGTCCAGTAGACAAGCGGCGAAGGAACCGCTGCCAATTCTGCCGTTTCCAGAAGTGCCTGGGGGTGGGAATGGTGAAGGAAGGTAAATGCCATGTCACACTCCCTTAAAGCCTTCAGTGTCTAGTATATGTGACGTGAAAACTAAGTTGCAATGACAATCATGTGAAACCCAAGCTAAGAATGAAAGCCATGTGAAACTGAAGCTTTTTTATTTTATTTAACTAGGCAAGTTTACTGTGCCCAGTCATATAAAAAGATCAACTGAAATGGATATAGCCGTTATTCAGTGAAACGGAGGCTTGCGGTGACAGTCACATGAGAATCTCAGACAGGTACAGTCAGTGAGAGTAATTATTTTTTTCTCTCACTTACAGTCGTCCGCACAGACAACCTGAAAGGTCGCAGGGGTCGTCTGCCCTCTAAATCCAAGACAGTGCTAGAGTCAGTGTCCACCACCCCACCCGTCAACATCATCGCCTCTCTTGTCAGGGCTCACATAGACTCCAACCCCGCCATCGGAAAGCTGGACTACTCCAAGGTAAGACCTCCAGACGTGACTCATGGAACATCATATTATCGGTTGTCTGAATCTCTCTCAGAATTTAGCCAGTTGCTGTTGTTAAAGTTAAGCTTCTCGCTATAATATAGTTATGTAATTAAGCTTATTTGATGGCAGTGATCTCGATCCCATTTCACACTACATGTTGTGAAGAGGACATCAGAGGCAGTGAGTCATCCCTTTCTTTCCTCTATCCACTCCTCAGTACCAGGAGACAGTGGCCAGCCTATCAGAGAAAGAGGATGCCAATGACATCCAGCAGTTCTACGACCTGCTGACAGGCACCATGGATGTGATTCGGAAATGGGCCGAGACCATCCCAGAATTCACCGCCTTCTGCCCGGAAGACCAGGAGCTGCTCCTGGAATCTGCTTTCGTGGAACTCTTTATCCTCCGGCTAGCATACAGGTATAATTACCACTGTAACCATTGTCTGCATCCCAAATGGCATCTTATTCCCTATGGGCACTGGTCAAAAGTATTGCAGTAAATAGGGAATAGTGCCATTTGGGATGCACACATTTACTCCGTAAAAAACACAAATGTGTGCCCAATGTTTCTACAATATATGTTAAGACTGTTCTGTGTCTAGGTCGAGTCCTGAGAAAGACAAGCTGATCTTCTGCAACGGCGTGGTACTTCACCGTATGCAGTGTGTGCGAGGCTTTGGCGACTGGATCGACTCCATCATGGACTTCTCCCAGAGCCTCCACCGCATGAACTTGGACGTGTCCTCATTCGCCTGCCTTGCAGCACTCGTCATCATCACAGGTGAGACACACACACACACACACACTTTCACTATACAGTTTTAGTGAGCCACTTATTTGCTCCACTAGGAGCTGAAAGGAATAACCAAGTGTACAGTGCCTTCAGAAAGTATTCACACCCCTTCACATAAAATAGATTGAATTTAGATTGTGTGTCACTGGCCTACACATAAGGTCAAAGTGGAATAATGTTTTTAGAAGTTTTTACAAATTAATGAAAAATTAAAGGCTGAAATGTCTTAATAACTTCTTTGGGCTAGGGGGCAGTATTTTCACGTCCGGATGAAAAGCATGCCCAAAGTAAACTGCCTGTTACTCAGGCCCAGAAGGATAGGATATGCATATGCATATATAGTATTGGATAGAAAACACTCTAAAGTTTCTAAACCTGTTAAAATAATGTCTGTGAGTATAACAGAACTGATTTGGCAGGCGAAACCCCGAGCACAATCCATCCATGGAAACATTTTTTTGAGGTCATTGTGTTTTCCAATGCTTTTCTATGGGAAACCTGATTTATTAGGGCCCAGATTGCAGTTCCTATGGCTTCCACTAGATGTCAACAGTCTTTAGAAATTGTTCCATGATTTTCTTTTGAAAAATGAAGAAGTAGTCTTATTCTTTCTATGTGTCACTCAGGTGGACTCTAGTCTTTTTGTGCGTGTGAACAGGAGCGCGCTCCTCGTTGTTTTTCTCCGGTATTGGAAACAGTTTATTCCGTCTTAAATTTGATTGATTATTTACATTTTAGGGTACCTGAGGTTGGATTAGAAACGTTGTTTGAAATGTTTGGACCAAGTATACAGGTAACTTATTAGATACCTTGTAGTCATGTTGTGCGAGTTGGAACCGGTGTATTTCTGAATCAAACGTGCCAAATAAATTGACATTTTGGGGATATAAAGAAGGAATTTATCGAACAAAACAACCATTCATTGTGTCACTGAGACATTTGGGATTGCAAAAAGATGAAGATCTTCAAAGGGAAGGCATTTATTATATTGCTATTTCTTACTTCCGTGTCGCACCTGCCTGGTTGAAAAATGGTTTTCATGTTTTTGTACGCGGGGCGCTGTCCTCAGATAATCGCATGGTGTGCTTTCGCCTTAAAGCCCTTTTGAAATCTGACAGCGGCTGGATTAACAAGAAATTTTAAGCTTTATTTTGATGAATTACACTTGTATTTTCGTGAATGTTGAATATTTATATTTCTGTGGTTTGAATTTGGCGCTCTGCAATTTCACCAGATGTTGTCAAATCTATCCTGTTAACGGGATTTGATCCGTAAGAAGTTTTAAGTCAATAAGTATTCAACCCCTTTGTTATGGCAAACCTAAATAAGTTCAGGAGTAAACATTTGCGTAACAAGTCACATAATAAGTTGCATGGATTCACTCTGTGTGCAATAATAGTGTTTAACATGATGTTTTACTACCTCATCTCTCTACTCCACACATACAATTATCTCTAAGGTCCCTCAGTCGAGCAGTGAATTTCAAACACAGATTCAACCGCAAAGACCAGGGAGGTTTTCCAATGCCTCCAAAGAAGGGCACCTATTGGGTAAAATGGATAAATGAGTCCAAAAAATTATAATACAGACATTGATTATCCGTTTGAGCAGGGTGAAGTTATTAATTAAACTTTGGATGGTGTGTCAATACACCCAGTCACTACAAACATACAGGTGTCCTTCCTAACTCAATTGCCGAAGAGGAAGGAATCTGCTCAGGGATATATATCGTTTTTTTTGTATTTTACCCCCTATTTCTCTGAAAATCCCCAACAGTCTCGGGAGGCAAAGGTCGAGTCATGCGTCCTCCGAAACATGACCCGCCAAACCGTTGTTCTTAACAGCCGCCCGCTTAACCCGGAAGCCAATCGCACCAATGTGTTGGAGGAAACACCGTTCAACTGACGACCGGAGTTCAGCCTGCAGGCGCCCGGCCTGCCACAAGGAGTCGCTAGAGCGCAATGAGCCAATTAAATCCCCCCCAGCCAAACCCTCCCCTAACCTGGACGACGCTTGGCCAATTGTGTGCCGCCCTATGGAATTCCCGATCTTGGCCGGTTGTGATACAGCCCAGGATCGAACCCGGGTCTGTAGTGACGCCTCTAGCACTGCGATGCAGTGCCTTAGACCCCTGCGCCACTTGGGAGGCCCACCGCTCAGGGATTTCACCATGAGGCCAATTGTGACTTTAAAACCGTTACAGTTTAATGGCTGTGATAGGAGAAAACTGAGAATGGATCAACAACATTGTAGTAACTCCACAATACTAACCTAACTGACAGTGAAAAGAAGGAAGCCTGTACATAAATACAATTATATTCCAAAACATACATCCTGATTGCAACAAGGCACTAAAGTAATACTGCAAAACAAATGTAGCAAAGCAATTAACTTTTTGTCCTGAATACAAAGTGTTATGTTTGGGACAATTCCAAAACAACACATTGCTGAGTACCACTCTCCATATTTTCAAGCATTGTGGTGGCTGTGTCATGTTATGTGTATGCTTATAATCGTTAAGGACTCTGGAGTATTTCAGGATAAAAAATAAATGGAATAGAGCTAAGCACAGGCAAAAATCCTGGTTCAGTCTGCTTTCCACCAGACACTGGGAGATGAATTAATCTTTCAGCAGGACAATAACCTAAAACACAAGGCCAAATTCACACTGGAGTTGCTTACCAAAAAGACAGTGAATGTTCCTGAGCGGCAGAGTTACAGTTTTGTCTTAAATCTACTTGAAAATCTATGGGAAGACCTAAAAATGGTTGTCTAGCAATGATCAGCAACCAACCTTGAAGAATTTTGAAAAGAACGTGAGCAAATGTTGCGCACTCCAGGTGTGGAAGGCTCTTAGAGACTTACCCAGAAAGACTCACAGCTGTAATCTCTGCCAAAGGTGCTTCTACAAAGTATTGACTCAGGGGTGTGAATATATATGTAAATGAGATATTTCTGTATTTCATTTTCAATAAAGATGTTTTCTCTTCGTCATTATGGGGTATTGTGTGTAGATGGGGGAGAAATAAAATAAATTTCATACATTTTGAATACAGGCTGTAACACAACAAAATGTGGACTAAGTCAAGGGGTATTAATATTTTCTGAAGGCACTGTAGTTCTAACACTGAAACAAGCATAACATATGCATGTGATATAGGCTATAGCCAAATCAAAATCAAAATCAAATGAATCAGAGTTTATTGCTCACGTGCACAGGATACAGCAGTTGTAAATGGTACAGTGAAATGCCCATTCACGTTTCTCATCAAGATGTTTCTCCTTTTGGTTTCTCCTCAGATCGCCATGGCCTTAAAGAGCCCAAACGGGTGGAGGAGTTCCAGAACTGCCTCATCACCTGTCTGAGGGACCATGTGAACAGCAGTGGCTCCGATGCGGGGAGGCCCCAGCCCAACTTCCTGTCCCGACTACTGGGGAAGCTCCCGGAGCTGCGCACCCTCTGCACCCAGGGCCTGCAGCGCATCTTCTACCTGAAGCTGGAGGACCTGGTTCCCCCACCGCCCATCGTAGACAAAATCTTCATGGATACCTTACCTTTCTGAAAGGACAGATAAAAAGATGAAGAGGAGTGATTAAGTGATGATGTGAGGGGACAAAAATACGATAAACTGAGGAGGTGAATAGGGGGCCGTTGTCCGAGTCCATTACATTTGGGACTTCTGAGTGATGAATATGGATAGGAGGCACCCCCCCTCCACTGAAGTGGCGTGGCCTTGCCCCTTTCCAGTGCACTGACTTAATGACAAGTGTCTGATTCTGCCTGTATTTTTCTCACATTTAGTTTTAAAAACAAAGACCTGTGGGTGGCAGAATTGGATGTCTATTTTCCAATCTGTGGAATTCTCATGGACATCATCCAACAAGAGAGAAGAAGACACAGACACGAGTGGACATTTCAAGTTTTTGGTCTCTTTTGTAAGTGTGAGTTTGTGGAGTGGCTTTATCGCTATGCAAAATGTTTACGTTTGTTTCTTTGTAGGTTGCAAAATATTGGGAGACAGTTGGTGTGTATGTACAGCTCTGAGGGAAATAAACTGCATTATGTTCACACCTGAACACCCACTTAAACCCAAGTTCTCAAAAATCCTATGGAGTCTTCACATCCCAATAGATTTAATTTAATAGCTGTTCAAAGTTGACGCGTCGAGAGACAAACAGAGTCAAACACTGGGGTCTCCAGTTCACAAGCCTTTCTTAACGACAACTGTTAGGTCTTACATTTCAAAAGTGAATATTTTCACTAAAACTGTTATAATAGCCATTTGTAGTCCTGATACCACACCTTTACAAGGTATTGGACCAAAGGGAAGCTTTCCATCTGTCTGCCTGCGGTGATAGCTGGCTATTGTTGTGACATTTACAGCTCATAAACCCCAAAGCCTTAATGTTTCTAAAAAGGTGCCATCATTTTTACTCAAACTACACCAACATTTCATGTGGGTTTTAATGGCAGGAAAATCATATTACTGAAACAAAACAGTTATTTTCCTTAACTCTAATGTTATAGCCATGAGTCCTTAAAAAGAGAAACATGCCAGCAGAATTATAATGTTTGAAAAGTGCCTTTAAAAAAAGTTTCAAATCATTAAATAGTGACGAACTCCTGTGTATTTAGGTTTTCATTCCAACCATCTCACTGCTATAAAGTCTGTAAATCTATAACATTCAAACAGACTTGGTGAAGTACGATTGGCTGAAATGAAAATGTGCATACCAAGAGATACTTGAAAACAGAGGTTAGAAACCCCATGATTTGGAATAGCCTAAGAATAGTCCAGGGATAAAAATCATAAATACATTTATTTTTATGAATGTGAACGATTATAGCATAGTATAGTTTCACAGTTTAGCTGTAACATGGATCCACTCACACATGTGACCCTATAGCTTTCTATCCTTAACTGTGTGTATATATAAACCTCTGCTACTGCAAATGTTGCCTTACACACGCTCCTTCAGGAGGAGTGTGTGCAGTTTTATTATATGTTGTTTTTATTTTGTTCTTGAAATTAACTTCAAGTGATTTCTTAAGTCATTACATGGTGAAATGTGACAAAACCACGAGCAGCTAAGAGCACTTCAGCGTTCTAACACAGTATATAGATTTATACAAATGTTTCCTGCTTCTTTTTCTATGTTTGTTTGTGACACGTGTGTATACTTATAACATAAATACTTTATATTTGTGAGTTTTCGTAATGTGGTACATATATATATATTGAGGAAGAAAAAGTTTAATATTAAAATACAATTTCAAAATACAACATTTGTTGCCATTTTTCTTAAATGTCATGATATTATTTCACAGACATACTTTTATGATGATGTGTGTAGTAAATTATTATGAGCCGTCCTCTCCTCAGCAGCCTCCTGTGGATAAAACTCTTTCTCTAGTCTAGAGGCTGTTCTGCAGCCGAAGTTGTACACCATTGGTTTGATTTTCATGACATCATTACCGGGATCAGTTCCTTCCTTTCAGTAAAACCACTTGCTTAGTTTCTAGATAAGATTGATAGAAAGGGAACTTTCATGCTCTGTGCCACACAGGGGCACATGACGTCATAACTGTGTGGGCGTCTTCTTTTCCATAGTGTTGTCTAGGCATATTATATGATATACTCAAAGTAGCTGATACTAACACCTTACAATATGAATTTTGGTTGTTCCCCTTTGAGTTTCTTTGTTATTGGGCTGTATAAACCACACAATGTATTACTGTACATAGTATGGCAGAGCTTTTCTGTAGTATCCCATATGGGAAAATAATATAATTAAATAGATTGGGAAAATCTCTATATCAAATATATATGAAAAAAAATACATGTACTTATATTTGTAAAATATATGCATACAATACACACACACACACCTCACAACCTTCCCGGATGGTAATGTTGAGTCTCTATTGACCTCTGGTACCTTAACATTAGGTTCTGAAATTTGTGTTTTACATGCAAAAGATGGATCATTGAGTTGTAGTTAAAAATGCATTCTACAGTTATTGAGGTATGGCCTACCTGCCACTTATGAAACAGTACAAATAAATTAGGTGTTTATTTCGAAAAGACACTTGAATCTATAACATATATTTTTCCGGGCTGTCAGTCAAAAGTTGTAATGTTCCCGAGCCCTGCCTTCAACCGACAGAGCAGCCATTGCAATTTAGAATTTTCTTCAGAAAGAGACGAGCAGCTGTCATCCCCAAAAATATCTCTTGGATAATGCCATTTTATTTGATTATACATTCTTAACATTGAATTAAAATACTTTTAACCTGGTGGGTGACATAGGAAGAAGTGATTTATTCAACTGCAAGCAAGAGTTTTTGTCGGGCTAGCTAGCTCCTTCTTTAGCTTGCCACAGAAGTGCAGTGTGACTGACCAAGGTAAGAATTGTTTTGAAAATGAAAGTTGAGTAGAGTTAATGTCATGTTTGTATTAGATATCATTTAATTGCCAAAGCTATTGTTTAATTTTCTAGGCTAACCAAGCAATGCGTTGCTTGCTAGCTAGCTAATTTAGCTAGTTTTAGTGAGGGTTGGGTGTCTCAGAACTGTCTAGCTAGATAGATTATTTCTAGCAAAAAATAATCATATTTTTCTCTCCTGCAGTGGATCCTTCTGGTCTGGATCCTCAGCTGCCAATGGACAGACCCCAGCCAATTTAAGTAGTATTTTGTATCATTTTGCTTTGATGTTCATGAACATTAACCCCTAATTTATTCTTCATCTTCTGTGGAATATTTTCACTGACTCTGTCTCTGCTTTATCCAAAGGGTCACTGTCAACTTGTGTGTCTGAAAATGGGCACGAGGTGAAGGAATCGGTTGTAATACAATACATTATTTTCACATACAGATGTTAAGTGCACAGAGATAATTTGTACATTATATTTGTGTTTCAGATGCGACTTTACAGTGACTCCCATGCCACAATTCACCAATGGTTATTTGAGCAAGAAATAAAGATTATTGAAAGCACTCTTTTAGTTGTCAGTCACGAGTCATTCATTCATAACTTTTTTAAGTATACCACATTATGCTAATGTAATTTAGTGCTGAAATGTGTAGTTTTATGCATTGGATTTTAATGTAGCCTAGCTACAGTATGTAAGGTAAAAATATACATTTTCCATTCACATGGCAACATATATTTATGAAATATATTTTGGAATATATTTTACTAGCTATCACAGCATGCTGTCAAAATGTATTCCCACAGCATATTTTTAAATATATAAACATATATGTCGAAATATATGAAAACAGGCAATTTTGTTATATGTCCATATATTTTTGTACATACACTGCTCAAAAAAATAAAGGGAACACTTAAACAACACAATGTAACTCCAAGTCAATCACACTTCTGTGAAATCAAACTGTCCACTTAGGAAGCAACACTGATTGACAATAAATTTCACATGCTGTTGTGCAAATGGAATAGACAACAGGTGGAAATTATAGCCAATTAGCAAGACACCCCCAATAAAGGAGTGGTTCTGCAGGTGGTGACCACAGACCACTTCTCAGTTCCTATGCTTCCTGGCTGATGTTTTGGTCACTTTTGAATGCTGGCGGTGCTTTCACTCTAGTGGTAGCATGAGACGGAGTCTACAACCCACACAAGTGGCTCAGGTAGTGCAGCTCATCCAGGATGGCACATCAATGCGAGCTGTGGCAAGAAGGTTTGCTGTGTCTGTCAGCGTAGTGTCCAGAGCATGGAGACAGTACCAGGAGACAGGCCAGTACATCAGGAGACGTGGAGGAGGCCGTAGGAGGGCAACAACCCACCAGCAGGACCACTACCTCCGCCTTTGTGCAAGGAGGAGCAGGAGGAGCACTGCCAGAGCCCTGCAAAATGACCTCCAGCAGGCCACAAATGTGCATGTGTCTGCTCAAACGGTCAGAAACAGACTCCATGAGGGTGGTATGAGGGCCCGACGTCCACAGGTGGGGGTTGTGCTTACAGCCCAACACCGTGCAGGACGTTTGGCATTTGCCAGAGAACACCAAGATTGGCAAATTCGCCACTGGCGCCCTGTGCTCTTCACAGATGAAAGCAGGTTCACACTGAGAACATGTGACAGACGTGACAGAGTCTGGAGACGCCGTGGAGAACGTTCTGCTGCCTGCAACATCCTCCAGCATGACCGGTTTGGCGGTGGGTCAGTCATGGTGTGGGGTGGCATTTCTTTGGGGGGCCGCACAGCCCTCCATGTGCTCGCCAGAGGTAGCCTGACTGCCATTAGGTACCGAGATGAGATCCTCAGACCCCTTGTGAGACCATATGCTGGTGCGGTTGGCCCTGGGTTCCTCCTAATGCAAGACAATGCTAGACCTCATGTGGCTGGAGTGTGTCAACAGTTTCTGCAAGAGGAAGGCATTGATGCTATGGACTGGCCCGCCCGTTCCCCAGACCTGAATCCAATTGAGCACATCTGGGACATCATGTCTCGCTCAATCCACCAACGCCACGTTGCACCACAGACTGTCCAGGAGTTGGCGGATGCTTTAGTCCAGGTCTGGGAGGAGATCCCTCAGGAGACCATCCGCCACCTCATCAGGAGCATGCCCAGGCGTTGTAGGGAGGTCATACAGGCACGTGGAGGCCCCACACACTACTGAGCCTCATTTTGACTTGTTTTAAGGACATTACATCAAAGTTGGATCAGCCTGTAGTGTGGTTTTCCACTTTAATTTTGGGTGTGACTCCAAATCCAGACCTCCATGGGTTGATACATTTGATTTCCATTGATAATTTTTGTGTGATTTTGTTGTCAGCACATTCAACTATGTAAAGAAAAAAGTATTTAATACGAATATTTCCTTCATTCAGATCTAGGATGTGTTATTTTAGTGTTCCCTTTATTTTTTTGAGCAGTGTATATTTCAATATATGGACAATGGAGATTACTCACTCCATCCACTACCACTGTGTATCAACCCCCTGGCTGGATAAAAGAGGCTACAAAGCAGATAAATCAAGATCAGACATACAGTAGGGCAAGATGTGATCATGTGAGCACCGAGCTGTCTGCTTGAACTGCTGACGCACAGCTCGGACACCCATGCATACCCCACAAGACATGCCACAAGATGTCTCTTCACAGTCCCCAAGTCCAGACTATGGGAGGCGCACAGTACTACATAGAGCTATGACTACATGGAACTCTATTTCACATCAAGTAACTGATGCAAGCAGTAAAATTTGATATAAAAACAGATAAAAATACACCGTATGGAACAGAGGGGACTGTGAAGCAACACAAACATAGGCACAGACACATGCATACACACACGATAACATGCGCACTATACACACACACGTACACATGGATTTTGTACTGTAGATATGTGGTAGAGTAGTGTTGTGAAATCTGTGAATATATTGTTATGTATAACAGCTACTCTTCCTGGACCCCAGGAATAAATACAAATCAAAGCAAGCAATATGTTGCTGTTATCAAGACTTGCTATTACCACTGTGGTGCTTTTTGAAATTGGGCTGTCAAGGGGAGAGGTGCGCAAAATGTGTTCACATTGGCACAGCACCCATGATCGGCAGTCTGTCCTTTGCCAATCACAGATCAGGGAAATTGGAAACCGTGTTCAGCCAATACTCCCCTGGACATCTGATCTCAGACCACACTCCAGCCATCTGGATTTTAATGTTGGCAGCCAGAGTGGAAAATGGGGGCATGAGGAGAAAAGAAGGGGAGGCTATATAAAAGCTCACACAGAGACATGTATTACAATTAAAAGGTCCAGTCATGCTGCCCACAATCTGATGGGTACAGTGAGTGGATGGACATATGGGTGTAGTCCCCATTCAGGGCTGACAGAGGCTAGACATCATCAGAGACCAGTGGACATATAACCTAGGGACTATTCTGTACACCATCTCTACTTTCATTAGGAATACAGCGTATGACAATATACAGTCATATACACTTATGTAGTATACACTTGGCATCTGGTCATTTTGGCAGACGCTCCTATCCAGTGGGAGATTTACAGGAGTGCACATGGTGGTATCTAGCGGTAAAGGGAATGTTGACCTTTGTGGACAGATACTGTAAATGTTATCCAGAGTGACTTACAGTTCATTCAGTATACAGTGCATTCGGAAAGTACTCCGACCCCTTAACTTTTTCCACATTTTCTTACGTTAAAGCCTTATTCTAAAATGGATTCAATTCTTTTTTCCCTCATCAATCTACACAAAATACCCCACAAAATGTTCATTATGGGGTATTGTGTGTAGATTGATGAGGAAACAAAACAATTGAATCCATTTTAGAATAAGGCTCTAACATAACAAAATGTGGAAAAAGTCACGGGGTCTGAATACTTTCCGAATGCACTGTATGTGGAAATCAAATCCAGACCCCTCTGGTGATGTAAGAACCAAACTACAACCAACAGAGCCAGTGGAACAACATGTTCGAGCCAGTGGAACCACACAAAGGTAAAGGAGTCCAAACTTATTTGTTACTCATCATTTGAATGGGGATCGATGTACTGGATTTGTCCATTGTTTTTGATAGGCAAGCCTAAACTATAGATCAAATTTTGAAGATGGGTTAAAGCTGTAAAATAAGGTCATCCTGGAACGATGGTGATATAAAATCAACCCCTAAGGTTTGACCTGACAATAATTAATCCATTCCATTCCACCCAGACAACCCATACTGTATCATACTACTAAGATTTCACTCACATATCATACTACTAATGGGTAAAATATGTTCACCCTAATGACATAAACTGGTGGCCAGTTCTGGCCTTTAGAAGTGAAATGTTAACACGCACATAATCATTCTTCTCTTCTTTGTGGTGCAGGAAATAACAGCCCCAAAGTTGACTTAATTGTAGAAAACAATATGGTGTTGTTTAGTTTAGCTGGGGTTTAGAGTAAACATCTGAAAACCAGACACTTTGCTGGTTTAGCACGGCGCTTTGCCTTAAAGTAAACGACATAGCGACACTGCAACAGCCGCAGAAACTACTTCTGCACATTTATTGTGGATGTTTCGGTCAGAGACGTATGTTCTGGCCTGGCCATGACTGCCGGGGGGCAAGTGTCATTTTTAGGTAACAAAACACTACCCCCCCCCCCCCCCCCCCCCATGCATGTTATGGACCACACTCCAAATATTTGGGGTTACATTTCGGTCCATGTTAGTCATCACAATGTGCGGCACCCCACCATATTCTTCCCAAAGTGGAAAGGTACCATCTGGAGCTGCTGCTGACCCACGGACCTCTGACCTCTGACCTCATGCAACACTCAGGACTTGGAGACGCGTTTAGCCTTATACCACCACCTAAAGGGGTAGTTATAACACTGATGTACTGTATATAAAAACCCTGGATTGCTGATGCTATATATTGGCCAATTAGAGGCTTTGAAGCCAACAGCCGCATATTGGCAATCCTCAGGAGTCCTCCATAGGAATGAATGGAATTCTACAGTATTTCAATAAAAAGAAAAACATTTATATTTTAGTATTTATTTGTTGTAGTGGGAACAGTAAAATTTGTACTCTCTACATAAAATACTTGAAAGAACAGGTTTCTATATATATCTTTTTTAATGTTCAGTTCATTTATAATTTAAAAGTATGCATTGAGCTGTCTGTAATGGAATATACTTGTCAAAAATGAATGCATTTTTATAGCTTCCAAAATCTTTTTTATAATGAAGGAGTACCAAAATGGCTGCATGGTGGCTTCAATACAGTGCCCCCTTTCAGTCATCCTGGGTTTATACACATTATTGATTTGGAGCTTAGCAGTGTTGCAATGTTGTTTTTCGTAACATAAGGCATGGCTCCTTGTAGTACACTCGACCATTCTACGTATTCCTGTGTGCCATGACATTTGGAACGCACAGTATAATTCCTTATGCAGCCGTGGGGGAAGTGTTGTGTAGGCAATGAAGCTGTATTTTAACACCAACTTGCTTGGTTCCTTGATCAGGGCCCGGTTTACCAAAAGCATCTTAAAGATAAGTTCATCATAAGAACCTTTGTAGGAGCATATTTAAATCTCAGTTGTTTCCCAAAACTATTGTTACTTAAGTTGAACTTGAAAACACTCGTTATTTACCGACTGCCTCCGAAGATCTCCGCTAAACATGCAAACAAGATGTTAATCTCTCTCTTTTTGACCGCAAATAACTTCAGAACAAAGTTGCCAATGTCTTTGCAATTGTCAGCCTACAAACAAGTAAAGTTTAAAAATATGTTTAAATGAAAACTGAGATGACTGTATTTTAAAAGATGAATACTGTGGGCCCATACATTTAAATCACATTAAAATCTCTCATGTTCATTCCATTGAGTTACATTTTGCTAACTGTAGGCTACTGTAATTTTTGTCTCAATATACACTACAGTGGGGCAAAAAAGTATTTAGTCAGCCACCAATTGTGCAAGTTCTCCCACTTAAAAAGATGAGAGAGGCCTGTAATTTTCATCATAGGTACACTTCAGCTATGACAGACAAAATGAGAAACAAAATCCAGAAAATCACATTGTAGGATTTTTAATGAATTTATTTGCAAATTATGGTGGAAAATAAGTATTTGGTCACCTACAAACAAGCAAGATTTCTGGCTCTCACAGACCTGTAACTTCTTCTTTAAGAGGCTCCTCTGTCCTCCACTCGTTACCTGTATTAATGCCACCTGTTTGAACTTATTATCAGTATAAAAGACACCTGTCCACAACCTCAAACAGTCACACTCCAAACTCCATTATGGCCAAGACCAAAGAGCTGTCAAAGGACACCAGAAACAAAATTGTAGACCTGCACCAGGCTGGGAAGACTGAATCTGCAATAGGTAAGCAGCTTGGTTTGAAGAAATCAACTGTGGGAGCAATTATTAGGAAATGGAAGACATACAAGACCACTGATAATCTCCCTCGATCTGGGGCTCCACGCAAGATCTCACCTCGTGGGGTCAAAATGATGACAAGAACGGTGAGCAAAAATCCCAGAACCACACGGGGGGACCTAGTGAATGACCTGCAGAGAGCTGGGACCAAAGTAACAAAGCCTACCATCAGTAACACACTACGCCGCCAGGGACTCAAATCCTGCAGTGCCAGACGTGTCCCCCTGCTTAAGCCAGTACATGTCCAGGCCCGTCTGAAGTTTGCTAGAGAGCATTTGGATGATCCAGAAGAAGATTGGGAGAATGTCATATGGTCAGATGAAACCAAAATAGAACTTTTTGGTAAAAACTCAACTCGTCGTGTTTGGAGGACAAAGAATGCTGAGTTACATCCAAAGAACACCATACCTACTGTGAAGCATGGGGGTGGAAACATCATGCTTTGGGGCTGTTTTTCTGCAAAGGGACCAGGACGACTGATCCGTGTAAAGGAAAGAATGAATGGGGCCATGTATCGTGAGATTTTGAGTGAAAACCTCCTTCCATCAGCAAGGGCATTGAAGATGAAACGTGGCTGGGTCTTTCAGCATGACAATGATCCCAAACACACCGCCCGGGCAACGAAGGAGTGGCTTCGTAAGAAGCATTTCAAGGTCCTGGAGTGGCCTAGCCAGTCTCCAGATCTCAACCCCATAGAAAATCTTTGGAGGGAGTTGAAAGTCCGTGTTGCCCAGCAACAGCCCCAAAACATCCCTGCTCTAGAGGAGATCTGCATGGAAGAATGGGCCAAAATACCAGCAACAGTGTGTGAAAACCTTGTGAAGACTTACAGAAAACGTTTGACCTCTGTCATTGCCAACAAAGGGTATATAACAAAGTATTGAGATAAACTTTTGTTATTGACCAAATACTTATTTTCCACCATAATTTGCAAATAAATTCATTAAAAATCCTACAATGTGATTATCTGGATTTTTTTTCTTCTCATTTTGTCTGTCATAGTTGAAGTGTACCTATGATGAAAATTACAGGCCTCTCTCATCTTTTTAAGTGGGAGAACTTGCACAATTGGTGGCTGACTAAATACTTTTTTGCCCCACTGTATGTGGCATATTAAGAAGCTGATTAAACAGCATGATCATTACACAGGTGCACCTTTTGCTGGGGACAATAAAGAGCCTCTCTAAAATGTGCAGTTTTGTGTCACAACACAATGCCACAGATATCTCAAGCTTTGAGGGAGTGTGCTAATGGCATGCTGACTGCAGGAATGTCCACCAGAGCTGTTGCCAGATAATTTCATGTTTATTTCTCTATTATAAGCTGCCTCCAACATAATTTTTGTAGAATTTGACAGTGCGTCCAAACGGCCTCACAACCGCAGACCACGTGCATGTTGCTGTGTGAGCGAGCGGATTGCTGATGTCAATGTCTGTTTAAATTCATCCTCCGCCATCACCTCATGTTTCAGCATGATAATGCACGGCCCCATGTTACAAGGATCAGTACACAATTCCTGGAAGCTGAAGATGCCCTAGTTCTTCCAAGGCCTGTATACTCACCAGACATGTCAGCCATTGAGCTGTTTGGGATGCTCTGGATCGACGTGTATGACAGTGTGTTCCAGTTCCTGCCAATATCCAGCAACTTTGCACAGTCATTGAAGAGGAGTGGGACAACATTCCCCAGGCCACAATCAACAGCCTGATCAACTCTCTCCGAAGGAGATGTTTTGCGGTGCATGAGGCAAATGGTGGTCATACCAGATACCGGACGGTTTTCTGATCCACGCCCCTACTTTTTTTTAAAGGTATCTGTGACCAACAGATGTATATCTGTATTCCCAGTCATGTGAAATCCAAAGATTAGAACCTAATAAATGTATTTCTATTGACGGATTTCCTTATATGAACTGTAACTCAGTAACATATTTGAAATTGTTGCATGTTGCGTTTATTTTTGTTCAGCATAGTTTGACCATCAATGTTAAGCAAGCTAGTTCCCACTGGACAGACTACATCATTTCAATGTGAAAATGTGGGTAATATTTGGTTGAAATGTTGATCAATGAGATTTAAACCTTTATTCACCCACTCAAAAAGCCAGCCAGAAGTTTGTTGAATTCCCAATGTGTTATCACTACGCTTCAACCATTTAAAAGCGCAACGAAATTCCAATGGAAAAACAATGTCTGATTTTTAGTTGTCATCTAAATGTGCTATCTGCGCTTTCAACCATTTAAAAGCACGACAAAGTCAAAATGGGAATACAACGTCATATATTTTGTATACAACAATTTAATGTGCTATCACTTATTAAACAACAAAAAACGAAAATATAAAATGTACATAAGCATTTACTTTACTCAGTACTTTGTTGAAGCACCTTTGGCAGCAATTACAGCCTGAGTCTTCTTGAGTATGATGCTACAAGCTTGGCGCAACCGTATTTGGGGAGTTTCTCCCATTCTTCTCTGCAGATCCTCTCAAGCTCTGTCGGGTTTTTATTTTCAAGTTTCTCGATCGGGTTCAAGTCCGGGCTCTGGCTGGGCCACTCAAGGACATTCAGAGACTTGTCCTGAAGCCACACCTGCATTGTCTTGGCGGTGTGCTTAAAGTCGATGACCTGTTGGAAGGTGAACCTTCACCCCAGTCTGAGGTCCCGAGTGCTCTGGAGCAGGTTTTCATCAAGGATCTCTCTCTACTTTGCTCCGTTCATCTTTCCCTCGATCCTGACTAGTCTCCCAGTCACTGTAGCTGAAAAACATCCCCACAAGCATGATGCTGCCACCACCATGCTTCACTGTAGGGATGGAGCCGGGTCCATGCTTCTCATGGTCTGAGAGTCCTTTAGAGGCCTTTTGGCAAACTCCAAGCGGGCTGTCATGTGCCTTTTACTGAGGAGTGGCTTCCGTCTGGCCACTCTACCATAAAGGCCTGATTGGTGGAGTGCTGCAGAGTTGGTTGTCCTTCTGGAAGGTTCTCCCATCTCCACAGAGGAACTCTTGAGCTCTGTCAGTGTGACCAGCTCTAGGAAGAGTCTTGGTGGTTCAAAACGTCTTCCATTTAAGAATGATGGAGGCCACTGTGTTCTTGGGGACCTTTAATGCTGCAGAATGTTTTTGGTACCCTTCCCCAGATCTGTGCCTTGACACAATCCTGTCTCGGAGCTCTACGGACAATTCCTTCAACCTCATGGCTTGGTTTTTGCTCTGACATGCACTGTCAACAGTGGGACCTTATATAGACAGGTGTGTGCCTTTCCAAATCATGTCCAATCAATTGAATTTACCACAGGTGGACTCCAATCAAGTTGTAGAAACATCATCTCAAGGATGATCAATGGAAACAGGATCAACCAGAGCTCAATTTTGAGTCTCAAAGCAAAGGATCTGAATACTTATGTAAATAAGGTATTTCTGTTTTTAATACATTTGCAGAAATGTCTAAAAACCTGTTTTTGCATTGTCATTATGGGGTATTGTGTGTAGATTGATGAGGGAAAAAATGATTTAATCAATTTTAGAATAAGGCTATAACGTAACAAAATTGGAAAAAGGGGTCTGAACACTTTCCAAATACTTTCCGAATGCATAAGAAGAAATTTGTAGTTACAGTAGGCTAACCTCAAAATGTGGCCATGGATGTGTTACTCATTTTAAGGTTGAATAAATACGGTGTAACGGCAGATTTCCTCCTCTTCGTCTGAAGAGGAGGTGTAGCAGGGATCGGACCAAAGCGCAGCGTGGTTAGTGTTTATCATGTTTTAATAATGACAAAAACGTGAACACTACAAACTACAAAACAATAAATGTGAAAAACCGAAACAGTCCTATCTGGTGCATAGACACAAAGACAGAAGACAACCACCCACAAACCCCAACACAAAACAGGCTACCTAAATATCGTTCCCAATCAGAGACAACGCAAAACACCTGTCTGATTGAGAACCATATCAGGCCAAACAAGAAACCCACATAGAAACAGACAACATAGAACGCCCACTCAGCTCACGTCCTGACCAACACTAAAACAACGAAAACACAAAAGAACTATGGTCAGAACGTGACATACGGTTTCATCAGTTTTATAGGATAGCCTTAACTTTAGAGTATTTACAGTATTAGATTAAAATATTATTGAATCGTTTGTTTTATTTTTTTACCTTTATTTTACTAGGCAAGTGAGTTAAGAACAAATTGTTATTTACAATGACGGCCTACACTGATTGATAATTGATAATGCAGGTAGTTTCATCTGAGCCACTGGTTTAATCCTATTCTTTAACTTTTATTTTTTATTTAGTTGGAGACGTGAATCTAACATATTTGTTAACTTGTCGATAGGCTATTTACTGTATTGCAAGTGTGATATTGAATATTGTTTGGTTGTCAACAAATTCCAGTATGTCTACAAATTAATATTTTATATGTTGGATTCACCATATCAATTATTAATTTGTAGACAAACAGGAATTAAAGCCAGACTTAGTCAGTGGCACAGACGGAACTATCCAAGCAGAAGATACATCTCCTTCAAATGTTGTTATTTGGTTGCGTTGACAACCAAACACAATTCAATATCCAGTTTGTCTACAAATTAATAATTGATATATGGAGACGTGAATCCAAAGTATTAATGATTAACTTGAAGATTACATTTTAAATAAACAAAAGCTTGAAACCCTAGGCTTATGTATTGTTTATTTTTAGTTGGGGTTGAATTGAAACAATAGCTGTTGATGACTTTTCAAATGCTATTTAGGCCTAAATATTACATTTGCTCTGTTAAACCTACCCTTTGGAATGACTTCGATAGCAGCGGTGAATATATTTAGTTATTAAGAGGTCTAACAGTAATGATGCTCACCATAGCACATTGGTAGTAGTAAGTGACAAATATAAAAGCTAAGCAGGGCTTGGTTAAAACCCTGTATGGGAGACCAAATAAATAACTGAATGTCAACTCTCCAGTAGGAGGTACTGCCCAGCCAATAGTAAAAAAAAAGTGATAGTGGAATATATCGTTGAAGATCCGATGTTTTTTCAAAAGGTACAAATTCAACATATTTTAAACAAGGTTTGTCAATGTTGAAAATTGGTTACAATGGTAACATAATCCTGCGGTTGAAATTTCACCCTCAAAACAACAGTTTACGTTGATCCAATGTATTTTCCATGTAGATTACGTGTCACAATACGTTGACAAATTATGTTGAAACAACGTTGATTCAACCGGTTTGTGCCCAGTGGGATAACTTTATTATAAGCAACGTTAGCTAGCTTATTAAAGTTGAAGAATTGTTCTAACAAAAAAGCACATGAATGAAACAAAGTTGTATTTCCGACATGAGGAAATAGGAAGCTCCGAAGAGCATGTGAATGCCACATTAGTCTACTGCCAGTGGAGGCTCCTCAGTGAATTTTTAGATAAAACTATAGTAAATATATTCACGCCCCCAAATAATTGATTAAAACACACTGTTTTGCAATCAAGGTCTACAGTAGCCTCAACAGCACTATGTTGGGTAGCACCGTGGCGTAGCCGGTGGACAGCTAATTTCCGTCTTCCTCTGGGTACACTGGCTACAATACAAAACCTAGGAGGCTCATGGTTCTCACCCACTTCCATAGACTTACACAGTAACTATGACAACTTCCGAAGGACATCCTCCACCCTATCAGAGCTCTTGCAGCATGAACTGACATGTTCTCCACCCAACCAAAGGATCAGATAATGAATCTAGTAATGAAAGCATAAGCTACAGCTAGCTAGTGCATAAAATGTGGTGAGTTGTTGACCCAAAGAGAAAGACAAAATTAATTTCTTAAAAATTGAAGGAGAAGCAAGAGAGAGCTACCTAACTATATTTTGTTGTATTTTTTTCACTTTTCACTTCCACTTAGCTAGCGAATGCAGCTAACTGGTTTAGCCTATTCAAACACCCGTCTCAAACAGAGAGGGATGCTATGTTCGCTAGCTGGCTATGGCTATCCAACACTGGAACTCTTCCAAGCTTTTGGTTTTGCCACTGGGGCCCGCCGGTGTAACTGCTAAACTGCTTCCTGACTGTACACTGTACCGCATGATTGTAGAGGGTTTACTGACGCGTTAGTTCTAGTAGCTATGTTGACTATGATATTAGCTAATATGGAGACAATGAAAGTTTTTTTCGCCTGGTCACAGACAGCTGATGTGTTGTGCACTGAAGTCCAAAAGCGAAGGGAAAAGGTGAGAGGAGGAGAGAACGTAGATGCGAGAAGGAATTGTATAACGAGCAAAATGGTCATGCTTTTGTATGTGGCTGCTATAAAAGTAAACTGTTTTTCCATGTGACAATGGGTGTATTTATTCCGCCGATTCTGTAGAAAAACATTTTTTAAATGGAAGCAAACGTAACAAAACAGGGATAAACATAACTGAACTTGTCCAATAGAGACTCTCGTTTGCAACTGTTTGACTAATGATTACACCCTAGATCAGCTACAGTAGATACAGGCAAGAGTGTACAAGGCGGCATTGAATGTGTCACTGTTTGAATGTGCCACTTGAATGTGTCATTTGATTACTCCAATTTTGCTTTTTGCAATTGGAAACCAAAATCTAAATGTGTCTTGGTCAATGTCTAAAGTGGTCAATATAAACTGACATTCAATAATTCTCAACAGATTCTATTAACGACTGAGGAAAAGACCCAGACGGCTACCAACTGTTATATGTCTTGAATCTAAAGGAGCATGCACAGAATAAGGATGCTGTATATGTATGTCAGGTATTCTATCAAGCCCTATATGAAGCTGAATGTACAGAATTGAAATGTGCAACCACGGGTGTCCTTAGAAGAACACTTTTATATTCCAACATTGTTATTTTGTGTAAAAGTAAAACAGGCGTGCCCATTCACCCTATGAATGGCACACATACAGTTGAAGTCAGAAGATTACATACACTTAGGTTGGAGTCATTAAAACTAGTTTTTCAAATCACTCCACAAATATCTTGTTAACAAACTATAGTTTTGGCAAGTCGGTTAGGATATCTACTTTGTGCATGACACAAGCCATTCTTCCAACAATTGTTTACAGACAGATTATTTCACTTATAATTCACTGTATCACAATTACACTGGGCCAGAAGTTTACATACACTAAGTTGACTGTGCCTTTAAACAGCTTGGAAAATTCCAGAAAATTATGTCATGGCTTTAGAAGCTTCTGATAGGCTAATTGATATCATTTGAGTCAATTGGAGGTGTACCTGTGGATGTATTTCAAGGCCTACCTTCAAACACTTTGCATGACATCATGGGAAAATCAAAAGAAATCAGCCAAGACCTCAGAAAGAATTGTAGACATCCACAAGTCTGGTTCATCTTTGGGAGCAATTTCCAAACGCCTGAAGGTAACACGTTCATCTGTACAAACAATAGTACGCAGGAATAAACACCATGGGACCACGCAGCTGTCATACAGCTCAGGAAGGAGACGTTCTGTCTCCTAGAGATGAACGTACTTTGGTGCGAAAAGTGCAAATCAATCCCAGAACAACAGCAAAGGAGCTTGTGAAGATGCTGGAGGAAACGGGTACAAAAGTATCGATATCCACAGTAAAACGAGTCCTATATCGACATAACCTGAAAGGCCGCTCAGCAAGGAAGAAGCCACTGCTCCAAAACCGCCATAAAAAAGACAGACTACGATTTGCAACTGCACATGGGGACAAAGATCATACTTTTTTGAGAAATGTCCTCTGGTCTGATGAAACAAAAATAGAACTGTTTGGCCATAATGACCATCGTTATGTTTGGAGGAAAAAGGGGAACGCTTGCAAGCCGAAGAACACCATCCCAACCGTGAAACACGGGGTGGCAGCATCATGTTGTGGAGGTGCTTTGCTGCAGGAGGGACTGGTGCACTTCACAAAATAGATGGCATCATGAGGTAGGAAAATTATGTGGATATAATGAAGCAACATCTCAAGACATCAGGCAGGAAGTTAAAGCTTGGTCGCAAATGGGTCTTCCAAATGGACGTTGACCCCAAACATACTTCCAAAGTTGTGGCAAAATGGCTTAAGGACAACAAAGTCAAGGTGGAGTGGCCATCACAAAGCCCTGACCTCAATCCCATAGAACATTTGTGGGCAGAACTGAAAAAGTGTGTGCGAGCAAGGAGGCCTACAAACCTGACTCAGTTACACCAGCTCTGTCAGGAAGAATGGGCCAAAATTCACCCAACTTATTGTGGGAAGCTTGTGGAAGGCTACCTGAAACGTTTGACCAAAGTTAAACAAGTTAAAGGCAATGCAACCAAATACTAATTGAGTATGTAAACTTCTGACCCACTGGGAATGTGATGAAAGAAATAAAAGCTGAAATAAATCACTCTACTATTATTCTAACATTTCACATTCTTAAAATAAAGTGGTGATCCTAACTGACCTACAACTGGGAATTTGTACAAGGATTAAATGTCAGGAATTGTGAAAAACTGAGTTAAATGTATTTGGCTAAGGTGTATGTAAACTTCCGACTTCAACTGTACACAATCGATGTCTCAATTGTCTCAAGGTTTAAAATCCTCCTTTAACCTGTCTCCTCCCCTTCATTTCCACACTGATTGAAGTGGATTGAACAAGTGACATCAATATGGGATTACAGCTTTCCATGTGAAAGAGCAGGTGTTCATGATTTGTACACGCAGTGTACACATGCTAATTCTAAGGTCTCCAGGGACTCATACTATGGTAAAACAAACATTGCCAACAAGCACATACATCACAAGCTAGGATTGGGGATAACTATGCCCTATGATGTCACTTTAAACATGAAGATAGACATACAGTACATGAGACATATATGTGTGAGTGGGTGGCCTACAACAGACGCAAGCGCAATGTATGAGAGAGAGTTACTGAGACAGAATCCACAGAGCGCTAGCTGGAGAGGATATTTCAGCATTCCAGGGAGAGGAAAGCCAATAGGCCTGTTTGTGAGGAAGCTGCACCTGCCATTTGTTGATGGACTGATCTGTAAATAACTCTGTGAAGCTGTTTGGTGCTCAGCGGGGGGCTCCTGTACCTCACCCTCTCTTTCTCTCTCTTGCCCCTCTCTCTTTATTTCATTATCTCTTTCATTTTCTCTGTCTCTCATGCACACACATATAGAAACACCACCATAATTTCTACTCATTTACCAGAAACAGCCAAAATGAGCTCTTACAAGGGGGATGAGTGTGTGTGTGTGTGTTTTTCTCTCGTTCCCAGTGCCTTCATCCACTCTCCTCTCTCCACCCAGTCCCCAAGGCCAGGTGTGGACACCTGATGCACTTCCCCTGGCTTACCTGACAACATTTCTCATCTTGGGTTAGCGAAGAGTCCTGTGTCTGTCCCGTGATTGTTCTATGACCACATTCAATCCCTAATACGTGCGACTCCGCCTGTATCTCTGTTCTGGGCTGACAGGGTGTCGGTCTGCATGCGTGTGCATGTGTGTGTGGTTTTGTGTGTGGGTGTGTGGAAACCCTCGGGTGAGTATTTTTAGCCAGGCCATAGAAACCTCTGGAATCCGATCTCCCCTTTCTGACTGAGAGAGTCTAGTGATAAATGAGTTGGCAGACACCATCGCTCAAGCAATCCCCACGCATACCATACGGCCCCTATAACTTTTTTAAACTCCTAGTGCCCAGGGGATTAAATCCAGAACTGAATGGTAAGCCTCTAGTATTATCGTTCTATCAAGCACAATAAAACATGTTAGGAGTCCCACGTGTTCAGAAAAATCCACTGTATACTGTATATTCCCTTACTAATATTTATTGATTTGTGACGCATGTGATCCTGATTCCACATATTCATTGTTTCTGAAAACTTCAAAGTGTGACTAGTGATGAGATGATTGGTTCATACAGAGGGATTGAGAGATTATATGAATGGGTTTTGTAAAACCATTTGTTGATGCATATCTCTCTAGGTAACATTGTGGTTAGATGAGGCTGGCTGATGAAATACAATGTATAATATGTACTGTATGTATATATATATATACACACACAGTTGAAGTCGGAAGTTTACATACACCTTAGTCAAATACATTTAACTCAGTTTCACAATTCCTGACACTTTACTCAGAGTTTACATTAGAGTGTCTAGTTTGAGAAACAGACGCCTTACAAGTCCTCAACTGGCAGCTTCATTAAATAGTACCCACAAAACACCAGTCTCAACGTCAACAGTGATTGGAATATGATTGGAATATGTTCCGCATTGCGTCCAACAACAATATTGACGAATATGCTGATTCGGTGAGCGAGTTCATTAGGAAGTGCATTGACGATGTCGTACCCACAGCAACGATTAAAACATTCCCAAACCAGAAACCGTGGATTGACGGCAGCATTCGCGTGAAACTGAAAGCGCGAACCACTGCTTTTAACCAGGGCAAGGTGACCGGAAGTATGACCGAATACAAACAGTGTAGCTATTCTCTCCGCAAGGCAATCAAACAGGCTAAGTCCCAGTACAGAGACAAAATCGAGTCGCAATTCAACAGCTCAGACACAAGAGGTATGTGGCAGGGTCTACAGTCAATCACGGATTACAAAAAGAAAACCAGCCCCGTCGCGGACCAGGATGTCTTGCTCCCAGACAGGCTAAACAACTTTTTTGCCCGCTTTGAGGACAATACAGTGCCACTGACACGGCCCCCTACCAAAACCTGCGGGCTCTCCTTCACTGCAGCCGAGGTGAGTAAAACATTTAAACGTGTTAACCCTCGCAAGGCTGCAGGCCCAGACGGCATTCCCAGCCGCGTCCTCAGAGCATGCGCAGACCAGCTGGCTGGTGTGTTTACGGACATATTCAATCAATCCTTATCCCAGTCTGCTGTTCCCACATGCTTCAAGAGGGCCACCATTGTTCCTGTTCCCAAGAAAGCTAAGGTAACTGAGCTAAACGACTACTGCCCCGTAGCACTCACTTCCGTCATCATGAAGTGCTTTGAAAGACTAGTCAAGGACCATATCACCTCCACCCTACCGGACACCCTAGACCCACTCCAATTTGCTTACCGACCCAATAGGTCCACAGACGACGCAATCGCAACCACACTGCACACTGCCCTAACCCATCTGGACAAGAGGAATACCCATGTGAGAATGCGGTTCATCGATTACAGCTCAGCATTTAACACCATAGTACCCTCCAAACTCGTCATCAAGCTCGAGACCCTGGGTCTCGACCCCGCCCTGTGCAACTGGGTCCTGGACTTCCTGACGGGCCGCCCCCAGGTGGTGAGGGTAGGTAACAACATCTCCACCCCGCTGATCCTCAACACTGGGGCCCCACAAGGGTGCGTTCTGAGCCCTCTCCTGTACTCCCTGTTCACCCACGACTGCGTGGCCATGCACGCCTCCAACTCAATCATCAAGTTTGCGGATGACACTACAGTGGTAGGCTTGATTACCAACAACGACGAGACGGCCTACAGGGAGGAGGTGAGGGCCCTCGGAGTGTGGTGTCAGGAAAATAACCTCACACTCAACGTCAACAAAACAAAGGAGATGATTGTGGACTTCAGGAAACAGCAGAGGGAGCACCCCCCTATCCACATCGACGGGTCAGTAGTGGAGAAGGTGGAAAGTTTTAAGTTCCTCGGTGTACACATCACGGACAAACTGAATTGGTCCACCCACACAGACAGCGTTGTGAAGAAGGCGCAGCAGCGCCTCTTCAACCTCAGGAGGCTGAAGAAATTCGGCTTGTCACCAAAAGCACTCACAAACTTCTACAGATGCACAATCGAGAGCATCCTGTCGGGCTGTATCACCGCCTGGTACGGCAACTGCTCCGCCCACAACCGTAAGGCTCTCCAGAGGGTAGTGAGGTCTGCAGAACGCATCACCGGGGGCAAACTACCTGCCCTCCAGGACACCTACACCACCCGATGTCACAGGAAGGCCATAAAGATCATCAAGGACAACAACCACCCAAGCCACTGCCTGTTCACCCCGCTATCATCCAGAAGGCGAGGTCAGTACAGGTGCATCAAAGCAGGGACCGAGAGACTGAAAAACAGCTTCTATCTCAAGGCCATCAGACTGTTAAACAGCCACCACTAACATTTAGCGGCCGCTGCCAACATACTGACTCAACTCCAGCCACTTTAAAAATGGGAATTGATGGAAATTATGTAAAAATGTACCACTAGCCACTTTAAACAATGCCACTTAATATAATGTTTACATACCCTACATTACCCATCTCATATGTATATACTGTACTCTATATCATCTACTGCATCTTGCCATCTTTATGTAATACATGTACCACTAGCCACTTTAAACTATGCCACTTTATGTTTACATACCCTACAGTACTCATCTCATATGTATATACCGTACTCTATACCATCTACTGCATCTTGCCATGCCGTTCTGTACCACCACTCATTCATATATCTTTATGTACATATTCTTCATCCCTTTACACTTGTGTGTGTGTATAAGGTAGTAGTTGTGGAATTGTTAGGTTAGATTACTTGTTGGTTATTACTGCATTGTCGGAACTAGAAGCACAAGCATTTCGCTACACTCGCATTAACATCTGCTAACCATGTGTATGTGACTAATAAAATTTGATTTGATTTGATTTGAAGAGGCGACTCCGGGATGCTGACCTAGGCAGAGTTGCAAAGAAAGAGATATGGCTTTTTCTTTGCAACTCTGCCTAGAAGGCCAGCATCCCAGAGTCGCCTCTTCACTGTTGACGTTGAGACTGGTGTTTTGTGGGTACTATTTAATGAAGCTGCCAGTTGAGGACTTGTAAGGCGTCTGTTTCTCAAACTAGACACTCTAATGTACTTGTCCTCTTGCTCAGTTGTGCACCAGGGCCTCCAATTCCTCATTGAGACTGGTGTATTACTGCCTAATACTGCATTTCTGATCAATTTGATGTTATTTTAATGGATAAAAGAAATGTGATTTTCTTTCAAAAACAAGGACATTTCTAAGTGACCCCAAACCTTTGAACGGTAGTATATGTACAGTGGGGAGAACAAGTATTTGATACACTGCCGATTTTGCAGGTTTTCCTACTTACAAAGCATTTAGAGGTCTGTAATTTTTATCATAGGTACACTTCAACTGTGAGAGACGGAATCTAAAACAAAAATCCAGAAAATCACATTGTATGATTTTTAAGTAATGAATTTGCATTTTATTGCATGACATAAGTATTTGATCACCTACCAACCAGTAAGAATTCCGGCTCTCACAGACCTGTTAGTTTTTCTTTAAGAAGCCCTCCTGTTCTCCACTCATTACCTGTATTAACTGCACCTGTTTGAACTCGTTACCTGTATAAAAGACACCTGTCCACACACTCAATCAAACAGACTCCAACCTCTCCACAATGGCCAAGACCAGAGAGCTGTGTAAGGACATCAGGGATAAAATTGTAGACCTGCACAAGGCTGGGATGCGCTACAGGACAATAGGCAAGCAGCTTGGTGAGAAGGCAACAACTGTTGGTGCAATTATTAGAAAATGGAAGTTCAAGATGATGGTCAATCACCCTCGGTCTGGGGCTCCATGCAAGATCTCACCTCGTGGGGCATCAATGATCATGAGGAAGGTGAGGGATCAGCCCAGAACTACACGGCAGGACCTGGTCAATGACCTGAAGAGAGCTGGGACCACAGTCTCAAAGAAAACCATTAGTAACACACTACGCCGTCATGGATAAAAATCCTGCAGCGCACGCAAGGTCCCCCTGGTCAAGCCAGCGCATGTCCAGGCCCGTCTGAAGTTTGCCAATGACCATCTGGATGATCCAGAGGAGGAATGGGAGGTCATGTGGTCTAATGAGACAAAAATATAGTTTTTTGGTCTAAACTCCACTCGCCGTGTTTGGAGGAAGAAGAAGGATGTATATATATATGTGTGCGGACACCCCTTCAAATTTGCGAATTCGGCTATTTCAGTCACAAAGGTTGCTGACAGGTGTTTAAAATAGAGCACATAGCCATGCAATCTCCAAAGACAAACATTGGCAGTAGAATGGCCTTACTGAAGAGCTCAGTGACTTTCAACGTGGCAACGTCATAGGATGCCACCTTTCCAACAACTCAGTTTGTCAAATTTCAGCCCTGCTAGAGCTGCCCCGGTCAACTGTAGGTGCTGTTATTGTGAAGTGGAAACATCTAGGAGCAACAACGTCTAAGACCGGCAAGTGGTGAAGCGCGTAACAATCGTCTGTCCTCGGTTGCAACACTCACTACCATGTTCCAAACTGCCTCTGGAAGCAATGTCAGCACAATAACTGTTTGTTGGGAGCTTCATGAAATAGGTTTACATGGCCGTGCAGCCGTATACAAGCCTAAGATCACCATGCGCAATGCCATGCGTTGGTTGGAGTGGTGTAAAGCTCACCGCCATTGGACTCTGGAGCAGTGGAAACGCATTCTCTGGAGTTATGAATCACGTTTCACCATCCGACGGACAAATCTGAATTTGGTGGACACCAGGAGAACGCTACCTGCCCGAATGCACAGTGCCAACTGTAAAGTTTGGAGGAGAAGGAATAATGGTCTGTTTTTTCTTGGTTCAGGCCCCTTAGTTCCAGTTAAGGGAAATCTTAACACTACAGCATACAAGGACATTCTAGACGATTCTGTGCTTCCAACTTTGTGGCAATAGTTTGGGGAAGGCCCTTTCCTGATTCAGCATAAAAATGCCCTGTGCACAAAGTGAGGTCCATACAGAAATGGTTTGTCGAGATCGGTGTGGAAGAACTTGACTGGCCTGCATAGAGCCCTGACCCTATTGAACACTTTTGGGATGAATTGGAATGTCAACTGCGAGCCAGGCATAATCGCCCAACATCAGTGCCTGTTCTCACTAATTTTGTTGTGCCTGAATGGAAGCAAATCCCTGCAGCAATGTTCCAACATCTAGTGGAAAGCCTTCCCAGAAGAGTGGAGGCTGTTAGCAGCAAAGGGGGGACCAACTCCATATTAATGCCCATGATTTTGGAATGAGATGTTCGACAAGCAGGTGTCCACATACTTTTGGTAATGTAGTGTATATACAGTGCATTCGGAAAGTATTCAGACCCCTTGACTTTTTCCACATTTTGTTACGTTACAGCCTTATTCTTAAATAGTTTCGATTATTTTGTTCTACACAAAATACCCCATAATGACAAAGCGTAAACAGGTTTTTATACATTTCTGCTAATTTATTAACATTTTTAAACAAAAATATATATATGTATGTGTGTGTGTGTGTGTGTCAAATCCATCCTGTAATAGAAGATGCTCCTATGATCTCCAAAAAAAGGATCCTCTCAGTTTTATGCCATGGTAATACAATATAACTCTGATAATCAACATATCAAGTGTAGAAGCCATTA
The DNA here is from genome assembly GCF_045679555.1 of Salvelinus alpinus. Classification (NCBI taxonomy): domain Eukaryota; kingdom Metazoa; phylum Chordata; class Actinopteri; order Salmoniformes; family Salmonidae; genus Salvelinus; species Salvelinus alpinus. The sequence goes on from NC_092087.1 coordinate 41,667,447, forward strand.
CTGAATCACCCCCTTCCTAAAACAGACTAACAACCCTCCCTGCTGTACACTGACCTTAACTCGTCACACCCTTCCCCCTGACCTCTACTTGAAGGTCTACTGACCTTGCTTCTCTATAGGGTCTAGAGTCTATGTCAACCATACAGGGCCGAATGGGACAATGTCGAGATGAACATTATATTTCCTTGCTTTTATTTGCATGCCACTAGCAAAGTTTGTCACACCAAGGAACACAATACAACAGGTGCATAATGAGAGTGAGAGAGAGATAGTAGGGTTAGAAGCAAGGGATAATGGTTTTAGGTCTTTTAATCACCATTTGACCATGTTTATGTCCTTAGAAGAGGAAAATGCATGCGTTCATGTGCAGCCAAAAAATGTGGTGTACTGATAGTGTCCCACTGATGGTGTACCAGCCTGACAGTAAGACATCTTCAAAAAGATGATATTACACCCCACCCATCTCATCCCTCAACCGCAGAGAGCCTGCACACACACACACACACACACACACACACACACACACACACACACACACACACACACACACACACACACACACACACACACACACACACACACACACACACACACACACACACACACACACACACACACACACACACACACACACAAGACACACACTGTATTGGAAAACTCTCTGCTCGCTGACAGAACATGAGAATGTTACAATTATAAAACAAGAGTGACAGGAAGGCTTGGGTTTCACCGGCAGATGACAGCCCCTGGCCGTCCGCCTGGAAGTTGTTCACAGCAATACCACCCCGCCCCACGTTCTCTCCCCACAAAATCCCAATATAAACGGGGAAGGAATGGGGTGGGGGGGGGCAAGGTCAGAAGGAGCACATGCCATTGAACACACTGGTCCAGGTGGGAAACCGTCGGGCGATGCTTTCATTCCCCTCCAAACCTCAACACACAGCCGCAAACCATTTGGGCACCATGCCGGAGGCTGACTGGTAGGTTACATAAGTTAGTAATGACTGGAGTTATAATTGGGGAAAGCAGTTTACCCCAACCATATAACCTGTCTAGGAAACCCTAGACCTTAGTTATAGGCTATAACTATTGGGGGGGGGGGGGGGGGTCGTTTTAGATTCCTTGTATACATATATGCACAATTGTTGCCAAAATTATGCCAAGGCATGAGGGTGAGAAAGCGCTCATATGTGGACACTTACATCACATGTAACAAAACATTAACTAAGCAAGCATCACACATCATCCATATGAGCTTCTGGCAACCTGAGAACACATGCATGGGCCCCCGGTCTTAAACAGACATTAACATGCTAGCTCTAGCACAATGTGAAGAAAGGGGAGCAGCATAACAAAGAAGTGGCCCTCTCAGCACTGTGGAGTTTCAGGACGATGTCCTTCACCGAGTCGGACACATTACAAACTGTGCGTTCCAAATGGCACCCTATTCCGAATGTAGTTCACTACTACCCATAGGGCTCTGGCCAAAAGTAGTGCACTACATAGGTTATATTCCATATGGCACTCTATTCCCTAAGTGTTATGTAATACTGCTAGAGGACAAGGACAGGGAGTCGGCGCGGCGCCATTTTAGGTATGGTCACTGCCCGCTGTAGAGGACAAAATTCATAGCACTCCATTGGGGTGATGCCACCTCCACTGTACCACTTGCTGTCTTGGGACAGGAAGTACAGAGCTATTTCTGAAACGATGTGCACCACAACAACACCCTAGCCTGGGTTCTGATTGGAGAGCATTGCTGCATCTGCAAAATATAGCCTGGCAGACTGCAGACAATGGCTCAAGCTCAACTCTGCAGCCAGCGTTCATTTTTGGGAAATAAACCATTAGCAAGGGTCACATAGGATCCTGCTACAGAATATCCCTGTCTGTGACACGGTGGACAGTGGTGCCAATATATCAATATAACGCCATGTCAAGTGTTCAGTGTCCAAGTACCTATTGACTGTTCACTTGTCTGTTAACTTTATTAGCCTTTCTATATTCATCGCTGTCAGTACAGTATGATTTAATCATATGATATGACAGGTGTTTGTACTTACCATGGCCTCTACCAGGGGTGGTGGGGAGTTGTTGGGGGAATAGGCCCTGGGTAATATATTTTATTGCCATAAAGAGTAGTATACAGTATACTGTAGCTGCAGTATGTGGAGAGTAATACGGTGGTAAAGAGCATTAGAATAGTATAGTATGTAGAAGCACCTAACAATGTGATGAACTATCTCCTTCTAGTTGTGCTTGATAAAGTTGAAAGTAACTACAGTGTAGTAGGAAAGCACACAGGCTTATTAAGGGACTCAATTATACAGTATACCGAGAAGCCCATAGCATGAATCATCAAGCCAATGCCAACTCCTGTACACAATCTTACCCCTGACAAAAACTGATGAAAACCCCCAACAAAAGAATCCTATTTTCCTTCTTTCTTTTTTTGTCACTTTTTTGTTCATACCCCTTCTCACTCTATAATGGAGACATATTTGAATGTGTGGGCATGGGAAGTCCTGCATCACCAGAAGATTTCATCTCCACTGAATGGACGTTTTTGACATTTTTTTGTTGTTGTGGGAACTGTTTCCCACTGTGCGAGTGGAGAATAAGACATGTTGTTCGACAGAGGAACCATTGCAGCGAATGACGGTTGTGGAGGCAAGACATGAATACAATTATTTAAATGGATCACTCCCATTCACTTTTGTCTCCGACTCCTTCGCCCACTCAGTGTTTTGGAACATGTTTCAATAATGACATGCTGAGTTCATCCGTAGGACTGGCTTTGTGAAAGACCCCCAAAATGCTAGAAACGGCACTGGAAAAGACCCACATGAAAAATGAGACAAAACCTACTTTGTGAGAGGAAGAAGACAGCAACGAGTTTGTTGACAACACATAAAACCACTTCTTTACCATTCAAATAAAATACAATTGTATTAGTCACGTGCTGAATACAACAGGTGTAGACCTTACAGTGAAATGCTTACTTACGAGCCCCTAACCAACAATGCAGTTTAAAAAAAACGGATAAGAATAAGAAATAAAAGTAACAAGTAATTAAAGAGTAGCAGTAAAATAACAATAGCGAGACTATATACAGGGGGTACCGGTACAGAGTCAATGTGCGGAGGCAATGGTTAGTTGAGGTAATATGTACATGTAGGTAGAGTTATTAGAGTGACTATGCATAGATAATAACAGAGAGTAGCAGCAGCGTAGAAGAAGGCGGGGGGGGGCAATGCAAATAGTCTGGGTAGCCATTTGGGGGGTAGAAGCTGTTGAGAAGCCTCTTGGACCTAGACTTGGCGCTCCGGTACCGCTTTCCGTGCGGTAGCAGAGAGAACAGTCTATGATTAGGGTGGCTGGAGTCTTTTACAATTTTTAGGGCCTTCCTCTGACACCTCCTGGTATAGAAGTCATGGGTGGCAGGAAGCTTGGCCCCAATTATGTACTGGGCCATTTACACTACCTTCTGTAGTGCCTTGCGGTCGGAGGCCGAGCAGTTGCAATACCAGGCAGTGATGCAACCAGTCAGGATGCTCTTGATGGTGCAGCTGTAGAACGTTTTAAGGATCTGAGGACCCATGCCAAATCGTCTCAGTCTCCTGAGGGGGAATAGGTTTTGTCGTGCCCTCTTCATAACTGTCTTGGTGTGCTTGGACCATGTTAGTTTTTTGGTGATGTGGACCCCAAGGAACTTGAAGCTCTCAACCTGCTCCACTGCAGCCCCGTCGATGAGAATGGTGCGTGCTCGGTCCTCTTTTTCCTGTAGTTCACTATCATCTTATTTGTTTTGATCATGTTGAGGGAGAGGTTGTTGTCCTGGCACCACACGGCCAGGTCTCTGACCTCCTCCCTATAGGCTGTCTCATCGTTGTCGGTGATCAGGCCAACCACTGTTGTGTAATCGGCAAACTTAATGATGGTGTTGGAGTCGTGCCTGGCCGTGCAGTCATGAGTGAACAGGGAGTACAGAAGGGGACTGAGCACGCACCCCTGAGGGTCCCCCGTGTTGAGGATCAGCGTGGCGGATGTGTTGATGGCCGGTCAGGAAGTCCAGGATCCAGTTGTAGAGGGAGATGTTTAGTCCCAGGGTCCTGATGAGCTTTGAGGGCAACATGGTGTTGAACGCTGAGCTGTAGTCAATGAATAGCATCTCACATAAGTGTTCCTTTTGTCCAGGTGGGAAAGGGCAGTGTGGAGTGCAATAGAGATTGCATCATCTGTGGCTCTGTTGGGGCGGTATGCAAATTGGAGTGGATCTAGGGTTTCTGGGATAATGGTGTTGATGTGAACCATGACCAGCCTTTCAAAGCACTTCATGGCTACAGATGGGTCGGTAGTCGTTTAGGCAGATTTCCTTAAGTGTTCTTGGGCACAGGGACTATGGTGGTCTGCTTTAAACATGTTGGTATTACAGACTTGGACAGGGAGAGGTTGAAAATGTCAGTGAAGACACTTGCCAGTTGGTCAGCGCATGCTCATAGTACACATCCTGGTAATCCGTCTGGCCCTGCGGCCTTGTGAATGTTGCCTTGTTTAAAGGTCTTACTCACACCGGCTGCGGAGAGCGTGATCACACTTCTGGAACAGCTGGTGCTCTCATGCATGTTTCCGTGTTATTTGCCTCTAAGCGAGCATAGAAGTAGTTTAGCTCGTCTGGTAGGCTCGTGTCACTGGGCAGCTCTCGGCCGTGCTTCCCTTTGTAGTCTGTAATGGTTTGCAAGCCCTGCCACATTCGACAAGCGTCAGAGCAGCGGCAGCTCTACCCTTTAGCTCAGTGCGGATGTTGCCTGTAATCCATGGCTTCTGGTTGGGGTATGTACGTACAGTCACTGTGGGGACGACGTCATCGAGGCACTTATTTATGAAGCCAATGTCTGATGTGATGTACTCCTCAATGCCATCGGAGGAATACCGGAACATATTCCATTCTGTACTAGCAAAACAGTCCGGTAGTTTAGCATCTGCTTCATCTGACCACTTTTTTATTGATCTGGTCACTGGTGCTTCCTGTTTAATTTTTGCTTGTAAGCAGGAATCAGGAGGATAGAATTATGGTCAGATTTCCAAATGGAGGGCGATGGAGAGCTTTGTATGCGTCTCTGTGTGTGGAGTAAAGGTGGTCCAGAGTTTTTTTCCCCTGTGGTTGCACATTTAACATGCTGATAGAAATTTGGTAAAACGGATTTAAGTTTCCCTGCATTAAAGACCCCGGCTACTAGGAGCGCCGCCTCTGGGTGAGCGTTTTCTTGTTTGCTTATGGCGGAATACAGCTCATTCAATGCTGTCTTAGTTCCAGCCTCAGTCTGTGATGGTATATAAACAGCTACGAAAAATACAGATGAAAACTCTCTAGGTAGATAGTGTGGTCTACAGCTAATCATGAGATACTCTACCTCAGGCGAACAATAGCTCGAGACTCCCTTAGATATCGTGCACCAGCTGTTATTTACAAAAATACATAGTCCGCCGCCCCTTGTCTTACCAGATGCCGCTGTTCTATCCTGCCAGTACAGCGTATAACCAGCAAGCTGTATGTTGATAGTGTTGTCATTCAGCCACGACTCTGTGAAGCAAAGTGATATTACAGTTTTGAAAGTCCAGTTTGGTAGTTTAATCTTCCGTGTAGGTCATCGATTTCATTCTCCAAAGATTGCACGTTTGCTAGCAGAATGGAAGGAAGTGGGGGTTTATTCGATCGCCTATGGATTTTCATATAGTTTGCTTAGGGCCCGTCAGACTCGTTAAAGGAAATAAGGATTCTGCCAGTCCGTGGTGAGTAATCGCAGTCCTGATGTCCAGAAGTTCTTTTCGGTCATAAGAGACAGTAGCGGCAACATTATGTACAAAATAAGTTACAAAAAACACAAATAAACAAACAAAAAAACACAAACGGTTGGGGACACGTAAAACATCAGCCTTCTTTTCCAGAGCCATTTTATCACTTGTTTTGCAGTGGTGGCTCCTGGCTTCCTACACTTTTTTGTGCATTCGGAAAGTATTCAGACACATTTACATTTTCCACATTTTGTTACGTTACAGCCTTATTCTAAAATGGATGAAATCGTTCAATCTGCACACAATATCCCATAATGACGAAGCAAAAACAGGTTTTCAATTTTTTTGCAAATTTATACAAAATAAAACTGAAATATCACATTTACATCGGTATTCAGACCCTTTACTCAGTACTTTGTTGAAGCACCTTTGGCAGCGATTATAGCCTCGAGTCTTCTTCAGTTTGACGCTGCAAGCTTGACACAGCTGTATTTGGGGAGTTTCTCCCATTCTTCTCAAGCTCTGTCAGGTTGGATGAGGAGCGTCACTGCACAGCTATTTTCAGGTCTCTCCAAAGATGTTTGATCGAGTTCAAGTGCTGCCACCACCATGCTTTACCGTAGGGATGGTGCCAGGTTTCCTCCAGACGTGACACTTGGCATTCAGGCCAAAGAGTTCAATCCTGGTTTTGTCAGACCAGAGAATCTTGTTTCTCATGGTCAGAGTCCTTCAGGCAAACTCCAAGCGGGCTGTCATGTGGCTTCCGTCTGGCCACTCTACTATAAAGGACTGATTGGTAGAGTGCTGCAGAGATGGTTGTCTTTCTGGAAGGTTCTCCCATCTCCACAGCTCTGTCAGAGTGACCATCGGGTCTTGGTCACCTACCTGACCAAGGACCTTCTCCCCCAACTGCTCAGTTTGGCCATGTAGCCAGTTCTAGGAAGTGTCTTGGTGGTTCCAAACTTCTTCCATTGAAGAATGATGGAGGCCACTGTGTTCTTGAGGACCTTCAATGCTGCAGAAACGTGCTGGTACCCTTCCCCAGATCTGTACCTCGACACAATCCTGTCTTGGAACTCTACGGACAATTTCTTCGACCTCATGGCTTGGTTTTTGCTCTGACATGCACTGTCAACTGTGGGACCTTATATAGACTGGTCTGTGCCTTTCCAAATCATGTACAATCAATTGAATATACCACAGGTGTACTCCAATCAAGTTGTAGAAACATCAAGTATGATCAATGGAAACAGGATGCACCTGAGCTCAATTTCAAGTCTAATTGCAAAGGGTCTGAATACTTACATAAATAAGGTATTTCTGTTTTTCATTTTTAATACATTTGCAAAAATTCCTAAAAACCTGTTTTTGTTTTCATTATTGGGTATAGATTGATGACGAAAACAATAATTTCATCAATTTTAGAATAAGGCTGTTATGTAACAAAATGTGGAAAAGGGGAAGGGGTCTGAATACTTTCTGAATGCACTGTATGTGATTTGTCACACCCTTAGTTTTAATCTCACATCTTTCAAAATGACAGTCCTTCCTGCATGTCTACACTCAATTACTGTAGCTACTTCAAAGCTTACCCAGTGTCTTGTAAATGTAGTGAGCATGTGGGTTTTCAATTATAACTTGACAGTTGACACTCTGAAAGGGGGAACTTCTTACAGTCAAGTAGGAGAGAATGCACAGTCAGCACTCACAGCCTGAATAAGAGACACACACATGTATGATGCGTCTGCATCGATTTACTGAGTCACACATGTATGATGCGTCTGCATCGATTTACTGAGTCACACATGTATTATGCGTCTGCATAGATTTACTGAGTCACACATGTATGATGCGTCTGCATCGATTTACTGAGTCACACGTGTATGATGTGTCTGCATAGATTTACTGAGTCACACATGCACAGACAGAAAACACGGTATTTGTCCAATAATTATTTTATGCAAGCCCACCGGAATGTTTACCATACATTTTGGGCACAAAATAATCTGAAACACAACCAAAACAAACAACAAGTTTGTAGAGTCACAAGCTTGATGTAATCATTGCGTGCTAGGAATATGAGACCAAACACTAAACATTTGAATACTTCAATACACTGTGAATTTGTCCCCTAAAATTTCTAAAAACGGGTAACCTGATATGGATGAAAATATCCATATAACGCTGACAGTCTGCACTTTAACCTCATAGTCATTGTATCATTTCAAATCCAAAGTGCTGGAGTACAGAGCCAAAACAAACAAAACATATGTCACTGTCCCAATACTTTTGTAGCTCACTGTAGTTAATAAATATGCAGGTCAGTGAGGAAGGACAGAGCTTCAGCATACGTCCCAAATGGCTCCTAATTCCATATGGACCCTGGTCAATAAGTAGTTTACTAAATGAGGAATAGAGTGCCATTTGAGATGCTGCCTCAGTAAAAGACAAATTGTTACATTAGACTGTGATGAATGGGTCTGACCCATCAGCGACTGCTGTGGACCACATGCTGACGGAGTAGTGGCAAGGGGGTAAGGCCGGGGCACGGGGGTGGGTGGGTATCACAAGAATGTTTCCAATATTAGCCTTGGTCTGGCTTTAAAAATAGAGCTTCATCACATTAAATCAATAATGCCACTTAGAAGTGAAGTGACGGCGTGTGTGTTGGCGGCGTGGAGCCTACAGTGGACCCTACACTCTGTGCTTGGTAATCACTAACACATTTGGATGGCAACAGTACTAGAAAGGCCTGTGGAGAACTCAAGTTTATAAAGCCTATATGAATAATGTTGTTCAGCTTTTATCTTTGTACAATGACCATCTTCCATTTGACTGGCATAATTGATGCTTGATGCTAGAACTGCCAAGACTTTGATGCTAGAACTGCCGAGGTTTGATGCTAGAACTGCCAAGGTTTGATGCTAGAACTGCCAAGGTTAGGCCACTCGTGGAGGTTGCAACCTTGATTCATATAGAATTGAGTTGAGAAGTCATCAGTGATGAGGCTCATTTGAGTAATGCTTTCTATGCAAACAGTGTGGTGTGTAGAATCCAGTATTCAGTAATAAATACTTTTCCATTTCATTCATTTGCAAATATCTTTGCAAACATATCCATTTCCAGGCTGCATCACATCCGGCCGTGATTGGGAGTCCCATATGGCGGCGCACAATTGGACCAGCGTCGTCCGGGTTTGGCCGGGGTAGGCCGTCATTGTAATAAGAATTTGTTTTTAACTGACTTGTCTAGTTAAATAATGGTTAAATAAATTAAAATATTTTAAAAATTCCAAAACTTACTTGCAACTTTATTCATAGCATTTTCATTCATCCATTTGCAGTTTTGCACTAAAATAATAAGTACTTCAGTTGCATAACACCTGATCACGGAGAACATAATCAATTACAGTCAAAAGTCATACACTGATGAGAACCATCATGGTGAAGTGATTTATGGTACAAAACTAGGTAATTTCCTCAAAATACACATTGCCTCGCTCTCACTTACTCTATAATATTAAAAGATAGATGATGGTTGCTGCGAGAGCTTCGTGTGCACTGTAACTTGTCCAACCACAACACGAGATACCCACTAGAATTTTCTCTGAACTAGCCACTACAAATCTTCCCTGCGATGCTCAGACAGAGACCAATATAGATCCAAGAGAGAGATATCGCATGGCCGATAAACTTGAGGGACAGGCTGACCCTGGATGCACTGTGGCTCAGTCGAGGTGACACTCTCTGAACCAGGCCCTCCACCAGTGTCTAATTTAGATCAACCGCATGATAAAGCCAGCATTGTATTGTAGCACCAGCTATAGGCAAGAGTCTCACTTCTAGCTAGTATCTCACCTCACCCTCATCTAATGGCGGAAATGACTGTTTCATCCCATGTAATTTTAATAAAGCAGTGTCTGGTATCGTATGCATATCCTGTTTTAACTGTGATATGTAAATACCTCACTCTGAACTTTAATTTTGCAAGCACTCCAAACACAGGTCTTCACCTTTAACTAGTCTTGTTCGGGCTTCACCAGCTGGCAACTTGTAGGCCTACTCATCTGGCAGACTGCCCTACTCAGCTGCTCAGCCTGATGTGCAAGATTGACATCTGCAGGCTATTTAGTGTCCCTACAATGGATCCATCCATGGCATCTCAATTGTATCAAGTGAATTCAGTTACGTTTTAGATAAATGTGACCTACATGCTGAGATTACATGTTGTAGCTACAAAACTATTTAATTTTAGAGTTCACAAGTCAATAATATTCTAAATATTTCTGATATATATACACAACTATATAAACTATTGCACACATTATGGTAATCGTTCCAGCCAATGGAAGTGACATTTGATCCCTGCTGTCTTGCACGCATGGCAATGACAGTTTCATGGACTCACCCTGCAAATACCACCATGGCGCTGTGCAAGAGAGGTCCAATGCTGTGTAACAATGACAATACAGTTATACTGTAGCGACCCGCACAGACAGCTGTGTGTTATGTGTTAGGCTAGTAGGTGGTTGTGTTGTACTTACTAGTACCCAGTGTTCGCGGGGTCCGACATGCCAATCACGGGAATGCCTGGAATGTTCTGATGCTGGGCATCCTGGCGGCTGGCGGAGTGGCGTGGAGGGGGGTTGGGCAGGGGGATGGAGCATTGGAAGTTAAGACCAGGTTTAGCCTTTGTTCTCTCTCTTATGTCTGGCCTTCACAAGAGAAGGTCACGGTTGGCTTGTGGTTATCTTTCACTTATTTGGCGTGGGTTAGGCCAAACAGTAGCCTGTGTAAAGTTGGTTTAATAAACCGTCAATTCGTAAACTCAAGCCTCTGTCTGGACAATTGTTCCTTTATGATCTAGTCAGGTCATTACATTGGTGTCAGAAGTAAAAACGTTGATAAAAGTTAGCCAGCTAGCTAGCTGACTTCTGTGGCTAGCTACCGTAGGTAAGAACGGGGTTGAAAATGCTTCTAGGGAATCCGAAAGTGAAGGTGGAGGTAGGGGACGATTATGGCCAAGGAGGTGCGTGTGCATGGACGTCGGAGGATCTGGCTGAGGAGCTCGCAGGGGCGTTGGAGCCCAGAGGCCGCTTGAGGGAGGACGTTAGAGTGATGGCTGTTGAAGCGGGCATGAGTGCTTCGTCGACTGTGCTTCGCGCGGACCGAAGGGTTGACGTCGACGAGGAATCTGGGGCTCAGGATGTAAACAAACATGGCGGCGCCCAGTTCCCGGCTGCGTCCGTATCTGTTAAGACCCCGAAGTATTCCGGTAAGGCGGATTGGGAAGCTTTTCATGCTCAGAGAGAGGGACGGGAGAGAGAGCTGTGTGCAGAGGAGGGAGTCTGTGCCACAGTGTGTCGGGCGAGCGGGCCTGTCTGCTGTGAGCTGCAGACTGTCGACGTGGCTGAATGGGGGCAGCAGCAGGGACGGGACACAGACCTACAGCCAGTGCTACAGTGGGTAGAGGCGCAGGTGAGGCTACCGTGGGAAGAGGTGACAGCGCTCACTCGCGACCAAAGGGTTGTGGTCAAAGTTTGAGCGACTGCGGCTAGCTGATGGCGTGCTACAGCGGGCATGGAAGGAGTCAGCTACGGGAGAGGAGAGGTGGCAGGTGGTGGTCCCAAAAGCACTGCGGGAGGCTGTGCTCCAGAGCACTCATGGGGGGATAGGGACTGGACACTTTGGGGTCACAAAAACACTGTGCCGCCTCCGTCAGGGCTTTTACTGGGGGCAGCACAAGAGGGATGTGGAGGTCTTTTGCCGCCACTGTGACAACTGCACAGCGAGAAAGGGCCCCCCAGGCCGCTCTCATGCTGAGCTCCAACAGTTCCCAGTGGGGGCTCCCATGGAGAGGGTGGGAGTGGATGTAGTTGGGCCGTTCCCCACCACAGACAGTGGAAACCGCTGGGTGCTCACGGCCATGGACTATTTCACAAAATGGCCCGAGGCCTATGCTCTGCCTGACCAGGAGGCAGAGACCATCGTCGACGCCCTGACAGCGGGGATGTTCAGCAGGTTTGGAGCTGCGGAGTCCATCCACAGCGACCAAGGCAGAAACTTTGAGTCCCGTGTGTTCGCCACCATGTGTGAGAGGCTGGGTATGCACAAGACCCGCACTACTCCTCTCCATCCTCAAAGTGATGGCCTTGTGGAGCGCTTCAACAAAACGCTTGGACAGCAGCTGGCCATCGTCTCTTCCAAACACCAGCGTGACTGGGGCAAGCACCTGCCTATGGTCCTCATGGCATGCCGCTCCGCCGTCCAAGACTCCACCTCCTGCACGCCTGCCCTCCTCATGCTGGGGAGAGAGATCCGCACCCCTGCGGAGATGGCGTTTGGTCGGCCCCTGGATAGCCCTCATGTTCCCCCGGGGCCGGAGTATGCCCGGAGACAGCCCACACCTTCGCCAGAGAGCAGCTGGTGAATGCAGGTGTGAGGCAGAAGAGGAACTATGACGTGCACACCCAGGGAAGGCACTTTGTGGCTGGGGAGCTGGTCTGGGTCTACAGCCCCCTAAGGAAAAAAGGCAGATGCCCCAAGTTGGACAGTCACTGGGTGGGACCCGGTAGCGTCCTGGAGAGGGTAGGGGAGGTTGTTTACCGGGTGCAGCTTCCTCCCAGGGGGAGAAAGGTGGCACTGCACCGGGACAGGTTAGCCCCATACAGAGGGGCCTCTTCTCCCCAAACCCCAGGGACCCCCACAATTCCCCTCTCTGGCAATGACATTCTCCAGGCACCCACCCCCAGGTGCCGCAGACAACGCTCCAGACAGCCCACCCCCTCTTGTCTCCCTCCCTGTGTCACCGCGTGGTTCCCAAGAGCCACGGACTGTATTACCCGTTCCCGCTTCCTTGTCCCCCATATCCCTGCCTTCATCCCCTGGTTCCCAGAGGGGCACTCTGCGACCATCACGGCCACGCAGGCAAAGGAGACCTCCGGGTCGCTTCAGAGACTTTGTTTGTTCCCTCGGGGACGAGGGACTTTGTGGTGGGGGGGCTGTGTAGCGACCCGCACAGACAGCTGTGTGTTATGTGCTAGGCTAGTAGGGGGTTGTGTTGTACTTACTAGTACCCAGTGTTCGCGGGGTCCGACATGCCAATCAACCTGCTATCTGCCAATCACGGGAATGCCTGGAATGTTCTGATGCTGGGCATCCTGGCGGTTGGCGGGGTGGCGTGGAGGGGGGTTGGGCAGGGGGATGGAGCATTGGAAGTTAAGACCAGGTTTAGCCTTTGTTCTCTCTCTTATGTCTGGCCTTCACAAGAGAAGGTCACGGTTGGCTTGTGGTTATCTTTCACTTATTTGGCGTGGGTTAGGCCAAACAGTAGCCTGTGTAAAGTTGGTTTAATAAACCGTCAATTCGTAAACTCAAGCCTCTGTCTGGACAATTGTTCCTTTATGATCTAGTCAGGTCATTACAATACATTTCAACAGTGTCAATATACACCCCAATGTTAGCCTACCAAAGACTAAGGTACTGAATAACTCGAACATTATCTGAATATTATTGAAAGATGGAGAGTAGCCTGCTCGAAATGCTTTGTCGGTCATTCAGTCATTCTAGGGCTAGTCATCCTCTGAACCAGTATCTGGGTAGAGGAGACGATGAATATGTAGCCTAGGCAGCGGATAGTTAGTGCATGGGCGCTAGATCTGCACTACCGGCTGCCTAGGCTAATAGCCCAGATGCTACTATATATTTTGCCATTAGACAGCACTGCAAGCTTTATGTCAAAATACGTTCGTTACTCACCAAATATCGAGTTTCGCTGAGCAACTATCGTAATTTACTGCCGTCCAGCCCGGTATCTACTTCCAAAAAAGTTTTACATTAACATTTCCAAGCAACCGAAAACATATATTGTCTGGCAAGAATGTATTGTTTTTGACCCAAGTGCGCATGCACCAGGACCTACAGTGGGGCAAAAAAGTATTTAGTCAGCCACCAATTGTGCAAGTTCTCCCACTTAAAAAGATGAGAGAGGCCTGTAATTTTCATCATAGGTACACTTCAACTATGACAGACAAAATGAGAAAAAAAATCCAGAAAATCACATTGTAGGATTTTTTATGAATTGATTTGCAAATTATGGTGGAAAATAAGTATTTGGTCACCTACAAACAAGCAAGATTTCTGCTCTCACAGACCTGTAACTTCTTCTTTAAGAGGCTCCTCTGTCCTCCACTCGTTATCTGTATTAATGCCACCTGTTTGAACTTGTTATCAGTATAAAAGACACCTGTCCACAACCTCAAACAGTCACACTCCAAACTCCACTATGGCCAAGACCAAAGAGCTGTCAAAGGACACCAGAAACAAAATTGTAGACCTGCACCAGGCTGGGAAGACTGAATCTGCAATAGGTAAGCAGCTTGGTTTGAATAAATCAACTGTGGGAGCAATTATTAGGAAATGGAAGACATACAAGACCACTGATAATCTCCCTCGATCTGGGGCTCCACGCAAGATCTCACCCCGTGGGGTCAAAATGATCCCAAGAACGGTGAGCAAAAAATCCCAGAACCACACGGGGGGACCTAGTGAATGACCTGCAGAGAGCTGGGACCAAAGTAACAAAGCCTACCATCAGTAACACACTACGCCGCCAGGGACTCAAATCCTGCAGTGCCAGACGTGTCCCCCTGCTTAAGCCAGTACATGTCCAGGCCCGTCTGAAGTTTGCTAGAGAGCATTTGGATGATCCAGAAGAAGATTGGGAGAATGTCATATGGTCAGATGAAACCAAAATAGAACTTTTTTTTGTAAAAACTCAACTCGTCGTGTTTGGAGGACAAAGAATGCTGAGTTACATCCAAAGAACACCATACCTACTGTGAAGCATGGGCGTGGAAACATCATGCTTTGGGGCTGTTTTTCTGCAAAGGGACCAGGACGACTGATCTGTGTAAAGGAAAGAATGAATGGGGCCATGTATCGTGAGATTTTGAGTGAAAACCTCCTTCCATCAGCAAGGGCATTGAAGATGAAACGTGGCTGGGTCTTTCAGCATGACAATGATCCCAAACACACCGCCCGGGCAACGAAGGAGTGGCTTCGTAAGAAGCATTTCAAGGTCCTGGAGTGGCCTAGCCAGTCTCCAGATCTCAACCCCATAGAAAATCTTTGGAGGGAGTTGAAAGTCCGTGTTGCCCAGCAACAGCCCCAAAACATCACTGCTCTAGAGGAGATCTGCATGGAGGAATGGGCCAAAATACCAGCAACAGTGTGTGAAAACCTTGTGAAGACTTACAGAAAACGTTTGACCTCTGTCATTGCCAACAAAGGGTATATAACAAAGTATTGAGATAAACTTTTGGTATTGACCAAATACTTATTTTCCACCATAATTTGCAAATAAACTCATTAAAAATCCTACAATGTGATTTTCTGGATTTTTTTTCTTCTCATTTTGTCTGTCATAGTTGAAGTGTACCTATGATGAAAATTACAGGCCTCTCTCATCTTTTTAAGTGGGAGAACTTGCACAATTGGTGGCTGACTAAATACTTTTTTGCCCCACTGTATATAACTAGGCGGTGTCAGAGGAAGGCCCAACAAATTGTCAGACTCCAGTCACCGAAGTATGAGACTGTTCTCTCTTCTACCGCACGGCAAGCGGTACCGGAGTGCCAAGTCTAGGTCCAAAAGGCTCCTTATCAGCTTCTACCACCAAGCCATAAGACTGCTGAACAATTAATCAAATGGCCAGCCGGACTATTTACTTTGACACCTGCCCCCCTTTGTTTTTACACTGCTGCTACTCGCTGTTTATTATATGCACAGGTTGGGTAGGTTACTTTCTAAATGTAATCCCTTACGTTACTAGTTATCTGTCCAAAATTGTTATCAGTAACGTAACTTTTGGATTACCCAAACTCAATAACGTAATCTGATTACATTTAGTTACTTTCCCCTTAAGAGACATTAGAAGAAGACAAAAATGTATGTTACCAATTGAACGACATCTATTGCAGGATAAATAAATGTTAAAGTTTACATAGCTGGCCATATATAGATGCTAAATTTCTCCTAACCCATCGCTTTCTACTACATATAATAACACGATTAAATTATATATTTACATTAAAAACCAAAGTCTATCAGAATTCCAGTCATTCCAATAAATGTTATACCCCTTGATCTTCAAGAATAGGACTTGGAAATATGGAAGTATAGATTACCCAAATAGTTTTACCTGAGCATAATCCCAAAACTAAGGATTTATTAGCCAGCCCTACTCTGTTGTCATGGAGGACTGATTGATTCCAGTTGAAAAAGAAATGCCCCGCTCATGGAATGTCATGCTTTGAGCACTACTGAAAAGTGCTATTTACATGTGGAAAATGAATGCCATATGCTGCATTTGCTATAGGCCTATTGTTTACCTTTTTGTTGGTGACACTGTGATATATTTCAGCTGTTAAAAGGGCAATTCCATAGATGAAACAATAACAAAACGGTCGCCCTCGCCTCTGTTTTGGTAAAAAGCTGAGGGATGGGCCTGGAGAAATGTAACCACACTCAGATTAATAGACAGAGCTATGGATGCAAGAACAGACCATCTATGATATCAAAATTCTAGTTTTAACCATGTTATGAGGCTATACAGTGTTTGTTTACATTTACAATGTTTACAAACATTGGAGGAAAACAATCTTATATTTTGGGTTCGCATGGATTGTGACAGTTGAACTAAGCTCATGAGGCATTTATAAATTATATTCTTCAAGAATCAATGGATATATTTTTTTATTTAATTTATAGGTCCAAAAATGGATGTAGCAACTACAAATTGCCCCTTTAAGTCTATCAAAAGTGTGCGAGTTTGAGCATGTGTCCATTTTTTTATCAGCATGAATTAGATTGAGAAAAAAAAGCCCCACATTTATTCCATAGTCAAGCGTGTATGCGCCCGGCAGAGCCACAAGGAGTCGCTAGAGCGCGATGGGACATGGACATCCCAGCCGGCCAAACCGTCCCCAAACCTGGACGACGCTGGGCCAATTGTGCGCCGCCTCATGGGTCTTCCAGGCGCGTCCGGCTGCGACACAACCCGGGATCGAACCCGGATCTGTAGTGACACCTCTATCACTTTGATGCAGTGCCTTAGACCGCATGCTTTCTTCCTCTGGTCAGGAGCTGGGGTAGTTCACGGAGAGCAGGACCATGTTGTGCAGCAGTAAAGATGTCTCCGATTCTAGAAAGCACAGAGAAGAGGACACAGCAAAAAATAATGCATACTATCTGAGATTTATGAGCATGACTGACAAGTGACACAATTGGAAATTAATTAATTAACATCCATGTCAAATTCAATAATATATATTTTTACAGCTTTCCAGGCCGTAGCCCCAGCTATGGAAGTATAGGCTGTCAGTTAAACTTCTAAATATCAATGATGTAGGAGTAGTTATCACTATTACATAAACACATTACTGACGGGCCCCTCAAGGGGTGCAGCTGCTGCAACCAGACTATTTGTTAAATGTATTCATTTGCTCTCAGACTAATTCTAATGGAACAGAAACCATTAATCTAATTTTCTCTGGACAGAGGCATAGAATTATACGAACTGATCAATTGTTAACATGTGGAGAATCAATGAGTCAGTGCATGGATGGCTTTGACTGTTATGTATGTCTTAATCCATTCCACTGTGCATGAGACGTCACACATATGGTTTCAATCACACGTATGTACACACACACACACTCAAGCTCTCACAATAGACTATTTCCTCTGCTGCCGCACGGCAAGAGGTACCTGTGCATCAAGTCTGGAACCAACAGGCTCTTGAACAGCTTATATCCCTAAGCAATACGACTGATAAATACCTAACAAAATAACTACACAGACTATCTGAGTTAACCTTGTTAACCTTTAACCTTGCACATCGATTTATACTGACTCTACACACCTGCACATCCACTTGCATACAAGTTGCTGCTACTCTGTTTATCTTATATCCTGTTGCCTAGTCACCTTACCCCTATACATATCTACCTCCATCGCTCCAGTATCCTTGCACATCTCCGTGCTTCTACACCTGCGTTACTCGCTGTTTGGGGTTTTAGGCTGGGTTTCTGTACAGCACTTTGAGATATCAGCTGATGTAAGAAGGGCTATATAAATACATTTGATTTGATGTAAATATGGTATTGGAACTGACTTTTTAAATATTTACTTAGTTACTTTATTGTGTATTTCATATGTCTTATTCTTATTTCTCATGTTTTTTTCTAGTCATACATTGTTACTGATTATTGCATTGTTGGGTTTTGAGTTTGCAAGAAAGGCATTTCACTGTACATGTGACAATAAAACTTGAAACACACACACACTTTTCCAAAATGTCATGTTGTGGGGCAGTATGTGGAGTGGAGATAGTATGGGATATGTTGTGTGTGTAGGTGGTGGTACTGTAGGTGTCACTTCTTTAGTTAACTACTTAACTTTGTAAGTATGGTGCATTGTAAAATGATCTGGTCAAAACATAAATCTGTAAAGTATGTATTACATACCTTATTAAATTGTTTACATAACCATACCACTGGAAAATAAATATATATATTTTTTATTTAACTAGGCAAGTCAGTTAAGAACTACTTGTAATTTACAATGACGGCCGAGGAACAGTGGGGTAACTTCCTTGGGGCAGAAAGACAGATTTTTACCTTGTCAGTTTTGGGATTTGATCTAGCAACCTTTCGTTTACTAGCCCACCGTTCTAACCACTTTGCTACCTGCCGCCCCAGGTGGTGGGCGTGTTCTTTGTTTTACCTATAGAAAGGTTCTAATCATGGACTAAAATTTTTTTTAAATACGTAACGTGATACTTCGTGTGTATATGACACTATGAGATGTATAACCTTTTGTCTGCATCTGTGCTGATCAATATATG
This sequence comes from Salvelinus alpinus, assembly GCF_045679555.1. Classification (NCBI taxonomy): domain Eukaryota; kingdom Metazoa; phylum Chordata; class Actinopteri; order Salmoniformes; family Salmonidae; genus Salvelinus; species Salvelinus alpinus. The sequence continues at coordinate 41,686,149 of NC_092087.1, forward strand.
TCCACTTTAAATCCTTGATTCACCAACTAAGAGATCAACAATGTGTCATGTGCTGCTCTGAAGCTCAGCAGTTTTTCCGGAAATAACTCAACTTTCTTGTTGTTCTCCTTCTTGAAAGTTCAACAGATGATCCGGTTATAATGGCATTCGGTAAGAACAACGTGTCCTGTTCCTGTTTCGGGGATTATTGTGTTTAACAGGTAGGCTAAAATCAACAGTAAGGCAAATACTCTCCGCTTCTTCTTAATATATGTAAGATATGAACTCGTGTTCAAAGTGATATCCTGTCGTGTCATTGGGGAAGACCATACAAGGTCGTAAGTTATATTTATCTTCACCTTTGTCAGTTTAAGTGTGTTCACTATGGTGTTTCCATCTTTAAAATGCCTGGACCAAATTTGCCCAGAGTTGACCTTATCTCAACTTCGTGTACAGTAGATTAAATCAGTGAAAACAACGTCTGAAGCTAGGAGAACATGTGCTTTGTTTTCAAGAATTACAGTTGGCTATTTTAAATGTAATGACAGAACATAGCATATGTAGGTTTCCAAATACAACTCTAAAAGATAATCACAAAAGTCCTATACACTTCAACATGTAATTTAAGTGGTAATTTGTAGGTTGGCTATATCAAACATGTATGGAACTTTAAATATGACCTTATAGAAAGCCTGTACAAGACAGGCACATGTAATGACATTGTCTGTGTTTTCCTGGTTTGTTATGAATGTGTTATTAGTGCTTTCTGTTTGAGTTCCTTGTAGAGAGTAAGAGTGCATGTACAGTTTACAATTCTTGTCATAAATCGAATAGAATATGCCTCTTGAAAAAGACAAATGTGATTGATTATGTCTGGAGGGAAAATATGTGTTTGAAATACCAAATATCAGTTGTAATTAGTACATTTAGAGCCAGGTATTACTAAAAGTGTTCACTGATGTCTATATGTATTTGACTTTGCACGTAAAGAGACCCCACAGATGTGTTTTGTAGGATAGGACTCCATTCTCTCCCCTCGACTTGGTTCCCTTTTTCCTTATTACTTCCTTCTTTAGACTCAATTTGAGGGAAGGGAACTATACATGGCACATTGCTGACAAAAGCATAACATGCTATAGCTTTACAAAGCTTTAGCATTTTACAATCACAGGAGCAGAAGTCCCTCCTCAAAATCTATTTTTAGGACTGGAACATTAGCATTTTTCATGTACATTGTAATGTACGGGTCTCTTTTCAGATGGCTTTGTAAAGATCCCTGTGCTCATGAGATGGAGGAGGCGTACACAGAGCTGTACAGGGAGTTCCTCCAACTGCGCTTGCTGTGTCTGAAGCAGGCTGCTTTACTCAAGAAACTCACAGAGAAACTGAGGACACAGCAAGGTCACTCCCATTTCCTTGTTGTAGTACCAAAAATGATATACTTCTCATGCCATGCCTATTCTGCAGGTTCTTATCTTTGTGTTACGATGAGTGTCAAAATCAGTGAATTCAGTGCATATATACAATATCAATGAATCTAGTAGGCTACATTTACATTTTTGTCATTTAGCAAACTGATCTTATCCTGAGCGACTTACAAGACATTCAAGATGTTTGACAGACTTATACATGCTTATTCCTTCCTTAGGAGGAGCCCCTGTTCCTGATGGAGACCCCAGCGTAATGGCATCAATCCCAATCCAGTGCACCCAGAAGAGCTCCGGTGCTCTCCCTGCATGGCCAGAAACCCTAATGGTCCCAACACACAACCCTGCTGCACACTATGGCATTATAAGGCCATCTGGGGCCATGGGGTCACTCACTAATCTACTGGCTAGGGATTTGGGCAGACTACGGCTAGACTTCGCTCATCCAGGGACAGAAAGGAAGGAGGTCCTCAAAGCCACCCTCCTAGGACCTCTGGACCTACCTGGGGGTAATGGAGAGATGGCACCCTCCAGTGTCTCTGGGGACGCGAAGCAAGCAGGTCGATTTTGGGGTGATGATATGACCCGACAAATGTTCAGGGTAGGGTTTTTTTTTTTGACTAGTCATGTCATTAAACATAACATCTGTTTGTCCTCTCCCTCCCCCATCCCCGTGCCTCTCCTAAAACCTCTCTCTCCTCCCCCCTGCTCAGATGCCCTCGGCATGTGGCTCCTTCCTGGACAGTGAGTTTCTGAGCCAGACCGGGGGGATGATGCTGATGTCAGAGGTGGCGCTGCAGTCTCATGTGTGTGACTTCTGTAATGCTGTATTCCCCGGCCACACCACCACCAGGGGAGACTTCATGTGCCACCTCCACACACACATCACCTAGAACATTATTTCCCAACCAGGGGTACTTGGCTTATCCACAGGGGGTACCTGAGAAGACCGATGAGACCATAGGCTTACTGATAAAGTGCACATGAGGGGGTAATTCAGGGGTACTCCAGGCAGAGAAAAAAACTGTTTGTGTTACAGTAACCGAAAATGGTTGGGAACCACTGACGTAGAACTCTGCTTCCCTGCACCACCTCCATCACACACACATCACCTAGAACACTAGTTCCCTGCACCAACTCCACACACATCACCTAGAACACTAGTTCCCTGCACCACCTCCATCACACACACATCACCTAGAACACTAGTTCCCTGCATCAACTCCACACACATCATCTAGAACACTGGTTCCCCCATAACATCTCCACACACACATAATCTAGAACCCTATTCCCCATAACATTGTTTCTGCATCAGCTAGAGTAGTGGTTTCACCATAATATTGTTTCTGCATCACCTAGAGTAGTGGTTTCCCCATAATATTGTTTCTGCATCACCTAGAGTAGTGGTTTCACCATAATATTGTTTCTGCATCACCTAGAGTAGTGGTTTCCCCATAATATTGTTTCTGCATCACCTAGAGTAGTGGTTTCACCATAATATTGTTTCTGCATCACCTAGAGTAGTGGTTTCCCCATAATATTGTTTCTGCATCACCTAGAGTAGTGGTTTCACCATAATATTGTTTCTGCATCACCTAGAGTAGTGGTTTCCCCATAATGTTGCTTCTGCATCACCTAGAGTAGTGGTTTCCCCTTAAAGTTGTTTCTGCATTGTGACCTACCTGCCACCTCCACACACATCACCTAGACCATTTATGAGATTTGTTTGTTTTCCCCAAGAAATGTGTTATTGATTTCAATGAAAAAGGTTCTTACAACGTATATGTATTGATTAAACAGTCTGTTTTCTATGAAACAGAAGTGTACATATACCGCTTATGAAGTACCACTGTTTTCTTATAGCACTAGAGGGCAGTAACAACATACGGTAGGCTACATCATGGGATTTGTCTCAGTTATCTCGTTATTACTGGTACTGTTTTATTACTAGTAATAATAAAAGGACATACAGTCATTTATAAACAGCTACACAATCCATTATAATGTTACACATAATATATGTATAAATATAGAAATATACTTGTATATTTATCCTATCGTTGCTTTCGAAGGAAAACCTCGTAACTTCGTAACCATTCATTTTTTTCGTTGTGCATTGACATTTTTACATGCATCAACTCTAGGGCCAAGAAAATGTATTCAAAATAGCTTCTGAAGTTTCTTAATTGTATGTTTGTTAATGGTAAAGTATGGCTGTTTTCTATATTGGAGATAAGAGGTTTCATCCAACACAGACACTATGTAGGTAAAATTTCTGTCATGATTCTCTGTTGAATGTAGAGCTGAATTGATTAATACATTAGGCCAATTATCTTCAAATAATACTTTTGATATTGTCTCTTTGTGTATTTATGTAGTTTTTGTAATTGTTATGTAAATTCTAGTTTGAAAAGATGATGTATTTCTTTTTTGGAACAGGAAGCTTATTATGTTGCCACAGTGATCAGTCAATTGTGTTTGGGATGTGTCAAATGGCACTATATTCACTATATTCCCCTGGTCAAAAGAAGCATACTATATAGGGAATAGGGTGCTATTCAGAATGCAACCTGGGTCTTTCAGTCAGAGCAGCGATGCAAAAGTACACAGCAGAATTCCTCAACGAGCCACCAGGTTGGCAGCTATATCTCACTATATTTAGTCTGCTCTCTCATCATGATGCTGGTGGGGTGGGGGAAGGGGGGGCTCACAGGGAGTTGAGGCAGGTAACATCACAAATACAGTCATGTTAGCTTAGAACTGGAAGGAACAAACAACTTGATGGAGCGGAGGCGGTGATGATGATGGTGGTGGTGATAGTGCGGGGAGAGTGGGAATATGACTGTTTGGACCTAGTGCTTTTCTATTAGTTCTGGAATTACTGGCAGCATTCGAATGACGCAGGATTCTTCAGCCTTATCATACATTTGACACTTATGCTCCTCACAAGGAGTGCAACAGATGGGGTGGATGGATTTCCTCACACGGAGTGCAACAGATGGAGCCACAACAAGAATTTTAAAACAATAAAATAACATTTATTGAGATTTAACAAAATAAATAATCTGCTGTTCAGCATAACAAACAGAAGAGGTTGTTTAATGCTTGTGAGGCAGGAGGTTACAGTTTAGGTACTTCATGGAAATAATGTGTCCATCCCAAATTGCACCCTTTTTCCTATATAGTGCACCATCTTTGACTAGAGGTAGGCCCTGGTCAGAAGTAGTGCATTATATAGGAAATAGGGGACCTTTTCGGATGCAGAAAATGTAATGTCCTGGATTCTCCCTGATTTCCTAACCATCCAAACACCTTTCTTTTAAACATTCATTCCCAGTAACATCTGACTATGTATTCTTACCAAAAAAAGTGAATTCTCCAAAACTCCATAATCAAAGAATTTAGTGTTTGATACGACATACATACTGTATTAAAAAAATAACATTGGGAGATGAGCATTCTTGTCATTGTTAACTCAGTAATTGCCTCAAGAGTTATGCAAATTATTGTTGCTTGTTTTAAGCCTTATTAAGTTAAATCAAAGAATGTTGAGTTCACCAACAAATATAATCTCAGGGCTCAATAGTGTTAACATATTAACATCCCAACCCACTCCTCTAAATTAACATAGTTTCAGTGGATGTCAGTGACAGTTGCTGCAGTATTGGAAGAAAAAGGCCTCTGAACCTGATTATCTTCTCTGTACACATTGCCTTTATCATCTAATGGTCAACACTCAAAATAGTGACACTTTGTAAAACCAATCTTTAACGGTAGTGTCATAACAGATACTTATCCTAATCTCAGTGACAACCTTGTATCAACAGAACGAAAATAGCACCAAAAGTTAGTCATGATATCAACATTTTGCATCCATTGTCCTGGGGGCGGGGTGGGGGAGGAGGGGATTATGGGGATTGGGATTATGTTCAAAGTGGGCAAACTGAGACATTGTCACATCAGTGTGTGACAAACCTCCTACATTTGTGTAAGTGTTACCGTAGCCCTGTGGATGCATGTGGCTAATGCCCTCGCAGGAGTGTTTGGGCACACTATATACAGAGGTAAAGTTGTAGAGTGCCTATCCCTCAATTTCAGTACTGGAAGGCCATAGTATTAGAAGGTTTATGATGCTTTACCTCTCCCTGAACCACCCGATTCAGCCAATCATGGGCTCCGTCCAAAATAACACCCTATTCCCTATATAATGCACTGCTTTTGACCAGAGTTCTGATCAAAAGTAGTGCACTATGTAGAGAATTGGGTGTCATTTGGGATCCAAAATTTATTTAGATTGGAATGATTCATTCCACCTCCCCTCCGCAGTACTCCCAAGTGTCAATGGTTTAAGTACAGATGGAAAGCCTGCTGAGTTGTGCCCTCCAAGATCTGAATGGAGCTGAGAGGCAGGGTTGTTGATGGGTTCTCAAGATGATGAGTGGTTGGTTTCACTACTTTCCCCCGTGGTCCGAGTCATCTTTGGTGCTGCCAGGGCTGCTGCTGCTGCACACTGCTATCGAGCCCCTTCTCTCCACCTTGACCTCAAAGTCTGGAAGAGGAACGATAAGGGCTGTTAGCCTATATGGCCGACTGAGACAATTTGATGACAATACATTATTACTCCCCCTGAACATTTGATTGGTATAGAGTACTTCACTTAATCAAAATAATACAAGGGGAAATACAACACCATGCAACTATGGTAGCACTCTTTAATATTTGAAATTTAATATGTCAAGAACTTGAATTTAAATGTCAAAATCTGAACCCACTTATAAGCTAATAGGATAATACTGTCGATGGAGTACAGTCAGAGAAGACAAGTCATGTTTCCTTGAGTTAGTGTGAGAGAAATGGAGAAGGAAACCAGGGTGAGTGAGAAGAAAAACGGATGACGGAGGGGAAGTGAGAGGGAGACCGACGTCATAGAGAGATGAAACATGTCATTTTGGTTGTTTTTCCCCTCTACTTAAGAAGTCGAGGAATAGGTAGAAAAAAAAGCCTGTGCCATTTCCCTGCCCACAGGTTTTTATTTTTGTTCTCTGTCGCCTGGTGAGTCAATGCAACGCCCCTCCAATTACCGCCCACTTCTTAGCCCCCTCTCTCGATCCATCCCGCCCTTCAGCCCACACGCCTAACACAATGTGACGTCAGCTGGTGAGGAGTGAGGGGGGAGGGGGGGTTCCGTTTCTACTGCCCCCACAGCACTTCCTCTGGCCCCCCACCATTATTCTTTCTTTCTATCTCCCACTCTTTCTCTCCCACTTTCTCTCTGTCTCCCTGTATCTTCTCCACCCTGCCTACTGTGACAGCCCAGTACTACTGCACAGTAGCTTTATTAACATCTCAATGGCTTCACTTTTACATTTTAATGATGAGTGACAAGATGTGATAGGGCAAGGGTTAAGTACAATCATTTTAAATCAAAATCAAATCAAATCAAATTTTATTAGTCACATACACATGGTTAGCAGATGTTAATGCGAGTGTAGCGAAATGCTTGTGCTTCTAGTTCCGACAATGCAGTAATAACCAACAAGTAATCTAACCTAACAATTCCACAACTACTACCTTATACACACACAAGTGTAAAGGGATAAAGAATATGTACATAAAGATATATGAATGAGTGGTGGTACAGAACGGCATAGGCAAGATGCAGTAGATGGTATAGAGTACGGTATATACATATGAGATGAGTACTGTAGGGTATGTAAACATAAAGTGGCATAGTTTAAAGTGGCTAGTGGTACATGTATTACATAAAGATGGCAAGATGCAGTAGATGATATAGAGTACAGTATATACATATGAGATGGGTAATGTAGGGTATGTAAACATTATATTAAGTGGCATTGTTTAAAGTGGCTAGTGGTACATTTTTACATAATTTCCATCAATTCCCATTTTTAAAGTGGCTGGAGTTGAGTCAGTATGTTGGCAGCGGCCGCTAAATGTTAGTGGTGGCTGTTTAACAGTCTGATGGCCTTGAGATAGAAGCTGTTTTTCAGTCTCTCGGTCCCTGCTTTGATGCACCTGTACTGACCTCGCCTTCTGGATGATAGCGGGGTGAACAGGCAGTGGCTTGGGTGGTTGTTGTCCTTGATGATCTTTATGGCCTTCCTGTGACATCGGGTGGTGTAGGTGTCCTGGAGGGCAGGTAGTTTGCCCCCGGTGATGCGTTCTGCAGACCTCACTACCCTCTGGAGAGCCTTACGGTTGTGGGCGGAGCAGTTGCCGTACCAGGCGGTGATACAGCCCGACAGGATGCTCTCGATTGTGCATCTGTAGAAGTTTGTGAGTGCTTTTGGTGACAAGCCGAATTTCTTCAGCCTCCTGAGGTTGAAGAGGCGCTGCTGCGCCTTCTTCACGACGCTGTCTGTGTGGGTGGACCAATTCAGTTTGTCCGTGATGTGTACGCCGAGGAACTTAAAACTTTCCACCTTCTCCACTACTGACCCGTCGATGTGGATAGGGGGGTGCTCCCTCTGCTGTTTCCTGAAGTCCACAATCATCTCCTTTGTTTTGTTGACGTTGAGTGTGAGGTTATTTTCCTGACACCACACTCTGAGGGCCCTCACCTCCTCCCTGTAGGCCGTCTCGTCGTTGTTGGTAATCAAGCCTACCACTGTAGTGTCATCCGCAAACTTGATGATTGAGTTGGAGGCGTGCATGGCCACGCAGTCGTGGGTGAACAGGGAGTACAGGAGAGGGCTCAGAACGCACCCTTGTGGGGCCCCAGTGTTGAGGATCAGCGGGGTGGAGATGTTGTTACCTACCCTCACCACCTGGGGGCGGCCCGTCAGGAAGTCCAGGACCCAGTTGCACAGGGCGGGGTCGAGACCCAGGGTCTCGAGCTTGATGACGAGTTTGGAGGGTACTATGGTGTTAAATGCTGAGCTGTAATCGATGAACAGCATTCTCACATGGGTATTCCTCTTGTCCAGATGGGTTAGGGCAGTGTGCAGTGTGGTTGCGATTGCGTTGTCTGTGGACCTATTGGGTCGGTAAGCAAATTGGAGTGGGTCTAGGGTGTCCGGTAGGGTGGAGGTGATATGGTCCTTGACTAGTCTCTCAAAGCACTTCATGATGACGGAAGTGAGTGCTACGGGGCGGTAGTCGTTTAGCTCAGTTACCTTAGCTTTCTTGGGAACAGGAACAATGGTGGCCCTCTTGAAGCATGTGGGAACAGCAGACTGGGATAAGGATTGATTGAATATGTCCGTAAACACACCAGCCAGCTGGTCTGCGCATGCTCTGAGGACGCGGCTGGGAATGCCGTCTGGGCCTGCAGCCTTGCGAGGGTTAACACGTTTAAATGTTTTACTCACCTCGGCTGCAGTGAAGGAGAGCCCGCAGGTTTTGGTAGGGGGCCGTGTCAGTGGCACTGTATTGTCCTCAAAGCGGGCAAAAAAGTTGTTTAGCCTGTCTGGGAGCAAGACATCCTGGTCCGCGACGGGGCTGGTTTTCTTTTTGTAATCCGTGATTGACTGTAGACCCTGCCACATACCTCTTGTGTCTGAGCTGTTGAATTGCGACTCGATTTTGTCTCTGTACTGGGACTTAGCCTGTTTGATTGCCTTGCGGAGAGAATAGCTACACTGTTTGTATTCGGTCATGCTTCCGGTCACCTTGCCCTGGTTAAAAGCAGTGGTTCGCGCTTTCAGTTTCACGCGAATGCTGCCGTCAATCCACGGTTTCTGGTTTGGGAATGTTTTAATCGTTGCTGTGGGTACGACATCGTCAATGCACTTCCTAATGAACTCGCTCACCGAATCAGCATATTCGTCAATATTGTTGTTGGACGCAATGCGGAACATATTCCAATCCGCGTGATCGAAGCAGTCTTGAAGCGTGGAATCAGATTGGTCGGACCAGCGTTGAACAGACCTGAGCGCGGGAGCTTGTTGTTTTAGTTTCTGTTTGTAGGCTGGAATCAACAAAATGGAGTCGTGGTCAGCTTTTCCGAAAGGGGGGCGGGGGAGGGCCTTATATGCGTCGCGGAAATTAGTATAACAATGATCTAGGGTTTTTCCAGCCCTGGTAGCACAATCGATATGCTGATAGAATTTAGGGAGTTTTGTTTTTAGATTAGCCTTGTTAAAATCCCCAGCTACGATGAATGCAGCCTCAGGGTGTGTGGTTTCCAGTTTACAAAGAGTCAGATAAAGTTCGTTCAGGGCCATCGATGTGTCTGCTTGGGGGGGAATATATACGGCTGTGATTATGATTGAAGAGAATTCCCTTGGTAGATAATGCGGTCGACATTTTATTGTGAGGAGTTCTAGATCAGGTGAACAGAATGTCTTGAGTTCCTGTGTGTTGTTATGATGATCACACCACGTCTCGTTAATCATAAGGCATACCCCCCCGCCCCTCTTCTTACCAGAAAGATGTTTGTTTCTGTCGGCGCGATGCATGAAGAAACCAGCTGGCTGCACCGACTCCGTTAGCGTCTCTTGAGTTAGCCATGTTTCCGTGAAGCAGAGCACGTTGCAATCCCTGATGTCTCTCTGGAATGCTACCCGTGCTCGGATTTCATCAACCTTATTGTCAAGAGACTGGACATTGGCGAGTAGTATGCTAGGGAGTGGAGCGCGATGTGCCCGTCTCCGAAGCCTGGCCAGGAGACCGCCTCGTTTGCCCCTTTTACGGCGTCGCACAGGGTCGCCGGCTGGGATCAGATCCATTGTATTGGGTGGAAGGCAAAACACTGGATCCGTTTCGGGAAAGTCATATTCCTGGTAGGAACGATGATGAGTTGACGTTAATCGTATATTCAGTAGTTCCTCCCGACTGTATGTAATGAAACCTAAGATTACCTGGGGTACCGATGTAAGAAATAACACATAAAAAAACAAAATACTGCATATTTTCCAAGGAACGCGAAGCGAGGCGGCCATCTCGTTTCGGCGCCGGATGTTAAGCCTAAGTGTTGCTATTATTAACATATGCTAGAAGACCTCAAGGCAATTTGACTGTACTAACATCCATGTCAACTTTCAGTATGACTTTCTAATCTAAACTGTAGCTGGATGCTCCCTCCTCAGCCTCCCTTCTCTATCCCCCAACTAATTTCTCTCCTTTCCCTATTCTCCAGTCCCAGCTAGAGAAATAGCTCTGGATAGTGGGAGGCATCACCCTAGACAACAATACTGGCTACAGGGGCAGTATGTTAAAGTGATAATGTAAGTTTGTCAAATGTTTTCATACCTCGAAAGTGGTTTAATATCAGGAGACAATGTCCCAGTCAATGTCCCAGGACATTTGTTGCGTTGATTTAGCTCGATTCTACTGTATGTCTCAAACTCAAATGAATAGGAAAGATAGGCACCGTTTAAAAATTCTGAAATGAGACAATGCCTATCTTTCCTATTCATTTGAGATAGAGACATGTAGCCGAATCTACACAACAAATGTTGTGGGATGGACTCGTCTCAACATAACACCAATTTTTAGGCCTGAAAAAGTCAGACTATCACTTTAAGAGTGTTAGCATGATAACTCTTGCATGATAACGTTTGTAAGCCATTACTCAGAAAGTCACCTGTGGTATGTGTCTCCTCTGACCTAAGGCTGATCTTGCCAGCTCGGTCATGTGACACCATCTTAGCCAATCGCAGCCCCTCATCCATGAGCGTTTGTTGCATGAGATGGCGACTCCAGTTTGCAGGGATGGAGGTGTCGGTGGGGGGGCGGGGGGATGGAGATTGGTTGCACTGTGAGGCTACGTCTATTAGGACAGACAGGGTTAGGTGTGAATGCCATTTTGAACCAATCACATATAGCTGCTTCTTGACAAGACTGCGGCTGCGTCAAGATTGGCATCCTATTCCCTATGTAATGTACTACTTTTGACCAGGGCCCATAGGGCTCTATATAGAGAATGGGGTACCATTTGGGACATAGCTGGACACTACAGAAAACATGAACTATTGTCAATAGTGCTTTGTAGTCAGTGGGGCTCTGTGACATTTAGAGAAACACATAAAGAATGTCTGGGAATGAAATATGATTAAGTGACCCTTACTGTACAAGATCAGCGCTAAATGTGTTCAACAATTACTGTATTTACATGCAAGACTTACTGACTTGAGCTGATATACATACTAGTGTTAAAGAAAATATATTTGGATCTGGACACTGTATGTACAGTTGAAGTCGGAAGTTTACATACACCTTAGCCAAATACATTTAAAATACATTTAAAACCTGACATTTAATCCTAGTAAAAATTCCCTGTCTTAGGTCAGTTAGGATCACCACGTTATTTTAAGAATGTGAAATGTCGGAATAATAGTAGAGAGAGTGATTATTTCAGCTTTTATTTCTTTCATCACATTCCGAGTGGTTCAGAAGTTTACATAAACTCAATTAGTATATGGTAGCATTCCCTTAAAATTGTTCAACTTGGGTCAAACGTTTCAGATAGCCTTCCACCAGCTTCCCACAATAAATTGGGTGAATTTTGGCCCATTCCTCCTGACAGAGCTGGTGTAATTGAGTCAGGTTTGTAGGCCTCCTTGCTCGCACACACTTTTTCAGTTCTGCCCACAAATTTTCTATAGGATTGAGGTCAGGGCTTTGTGATGGCCACTCCAATACCTTGACTTTGTTGTCCATAAGCCATTTTGCCACAACTTTGGAAGTATGCTTGGGGTCATTGTCCATTTGGAAGACCCATTTGCGACCAAGCTTTAACTTCCTGACTGATGTCTTGAGATGTTGCTTCAATATATCCACATTATTTCCCTTCCTCACGATGCCATCTATTTTGTGAAGTGCACCAGTCCCTCCTGCAGCAAAGCACCCCCCACAACATGATGCTGCCACCCCCGTGCTTCACAGTTGGGATGGTGTTCTTCGGCTTGCAAGAATTTCCCTTTTTCCTCCAAACATAACAATGGCCATCATGGCCAAACAGTTCTATTTTTGTTTCATCAGACCATAGGACATTTCTCCAAAAAGTACGATCTTTGTCCCCATGTGCAGTTGCAAACCGTAGTCTGGCTTTTTTATGGCGGTTTTGGAGCAGTGGCTTCTTCCTTGCTGAGCGGCCTTTCAGGTTATATCGACATAGGACTCGTTTTACTGTGGATATAGATACTTTTGTACCTGTTGCCTCCAGCATCTTCACAAGGTCCTTTGCTGTTGTTCTGGGATTGATTTGCACTTTTCACACCAAAGTACGTTCATCTCTAGGAGACAGAACGCGTCTCCTTCCTGAGCGGTATGACGGTTGCGTGGTCCCATGGTGTTAATACTTGCGTACTATTGTTTGTACAGATGAACGTGGTACCTTCAGGCGTTTGGAAATTGCTCCCAAGGATGAACCAGACTTGTGGAGGTCTACAAATTCTTTCTGAGGTCTTTGCTGATTTCTTTTGATTTTCCTATGATGTCAAGCAAGGAGGCACTGAGTTTGAAGGTAGGCCTTGAAATACATCCACAGTCACACCTCCAATTGACTCAAATTATGTCAATTAGCCTATCAGAAGCTTCTAAAGCCATGACATCATTTTCTGGAATTTTCAAAGCTGTTTAAAGGCACAGTCAACTTAGTGTATGTAAACTTCTGACACACTGGAATTGTGATACAGTGAATTATAAGTGAAACCTGTCTGTAAACAATTGTTGGAAATTACTTGTGTCATGCACAAAGTAGATGTCCTAACCGACTTGCCAAAACTATAGTTTGTTAACAAGAAATTTGTGGAGTGGTTGAAAAACAAGTTTTAATGACTCCAACCTTAGTGTAGGTAAACTTCCGACTTCAACGGTACCTTGTGTTAAGCTGTCCAGACTTTCTCCTGATAAGCTGTCCTCGTCAGCCCTCTGGGACACGCCCTCTGAACCCTCCACACCATGGAGGGAGGACACACACTCTGACACTATCACCTGAAACACACACCAAACATCATAGTGTGTGTGTTACAATGCAATTACTACTGAAATGTACTAATGGCATAAATTGATATATAGTATAGGGCTGATTGAAAAGTATCCATGGTATAAATTGCAGTGTATGAATTTTTGCAATTTCATAGATTTATTCTAATTACAGCTTATTCATTGTCGACCAATGCTGTATGGATCAACATGGTACTAATATTACGTTGACAAAACAGCTTTTGTACACACACTAACTAATTTAAACAGATTGAGATAGAGTTTGATATAGTTTTAATCTTTCTTGTTAGGGGTTCAGAAACTTTAGCCCACTCACCTCATGTTTCACTCTCTTTTGGGATGGTAAACTGCAGTCATCTGCACTTGTTCTGTAATAACAGAAATAAATAATAAAGTAAAAGAGCAATCCTCTTGTGCAAATTCCAGGATTCAGTTGATCCTGCTGTCTGTTAGTTCATTAGCAAGTAGTAGCTCATTACATCCAATTAAAATGCAAAGTGTTGGTCCCATGTTTCATGAGCTAAAATAAAAAATCCCAGAAATGTTCTATTTGCACAAAAATCTTATTTCTCTCCAATTTTGTGGACAAATTTGTTTACACAACCGTTAGTGAGCATTTCTCCTTTGTCAAGATAATCCATCCACCTGACAGGTATGGCATATCAAGAAGCTGATTAAACAGCATGATCATTACACAGGTGCACCTTGTGCTGGGGACAATAAAAGGCTACTAAAATGTGCAGTTTTGTTACACAACACAATGCCACAGATGTCTCAAGTTTTGAGGGAGCGTGCAATTGACATGCTGACTGCATGAATGTCCACCACAGCTTTTGCCAGAGAATGTAATGTTCATTTCTCTACCATAAGCCGCCTCCAACTTCGTTTTAGAGAATTTGGCAGTACGTCCAACCGGCCTCACAACCGCAGAATACATGTAACCACGTCAGCCTAGGCCCTCCATATCCGGCTTCTTTACCTGCAGGGTCGTCTGAGACTAGCCACCCGTCAGCTGATGAAATTGAGGAATATTTCTTTCTGTAATAAAGCTCTTTTGTGGGAAAAAACTCATTCTTATTGGCTGGGCCTGGCTCCCCTGCCCAGTCATGTGAAATCCATAAATTATGGCCTAATAAATGTATTTAAATTGACTGATTTCCTTCTATGAACTGTAACTCAGTAAAATCTTAGAAATTGTTGCATGTTGCATTCATATTTTTGTTCAGTATATAAAAACTGATGTTGTGTAACCAAAACTTGAGGCGATGTGACTAACAGTAAACACATACATTATTCATTGATTTTGAAAGATATTTAAAAAATCTTATTGATTATATGAGACGCTTGAGTTTTTGAAAGTGCTTTCATTTAGCTGATCACAAAGTATGACTTTGTTTTGGAGTGGATGCACTAACTGCAGTGCTGTCTGACGAGTAGCATGACCTTGGCCAGCCTTAGCTATGTGTGCTAAGTGCATAAGTCTCTCTATATTTGGGTTTCCCTGGGTGCGTCCCAAATGGCACCCTAATCCCTACAGATGTAGCATCTTAATTTGAGCCAGTTTGCTTCAGCAGGAACATAATCCTGCAGCAACAGGAAATGTGAATTATTATGTGGATTATAATGAATGGACATTTTTGTAGGGGTTGATTAATTTTTCATTGGGGAAAATCAAGTCAGAATTTTCTAAGTGGAAATGTCTAACTTTAGATGCCTTTTTAAAACTCAAATACACTAAAAGTTAGCTTTTCTGCTATGCAGGAAAATTCTCGGCAACAAAAGAGTGATCAAATTAAGATCCTACAGCTGTATGTAGTGCACTACTTTTGACCAGGGCCCATAGGGGACACAGCCTAGTTGTAGAGGAAGAGACAGAAGGTGAGAGGGTGGGAAGGTCATCAGACGGGGGTGGGGAAGCCCCTAAACAGTGGAACCTCGTGCCCTTACCTGGCATGCTTGAGTGTAGAGGTGTAGGCGCATTCTCTTGCCACCTGTCTAGCCAATGAGAAGAGCTCTACCCGTCGCAGAAGCAGAGCGTTGTCACGCATACAGAACTGGGCGGCCGCTTCATTGATGATCAGCTGAACATGAGGAGGACATCAAATAAGGTGAGAGGGGAAAGAGAACATTAGAATGATATGAACACTATGATTTTAAAAAATTATACAACCCACTGGGCAAAAACTGGTGGAATCAACATTGTTTCCAGGTCATTTGAACAAAAACATTTAATGTGATGACGTTGAAGCAACGTGGAAAACTGATTGGATTTGAAAAAAAGTAATCAACGTAATTACGTGGTTTTTTTCACCCAACTTTTAACCTAAATCTAATGACATGGTGACATTTTTGATTGATTTCACATTGAATTCAGGTTACTTGACAATTCAAAACTAGATGTTGAACTGACGTCTGTGCCCAGTGGGAATGCTCAAGCCTCTCACATATACTAGTACACAGATAACTCTTATTAGTGGAAACACTGATGCCCTCACCTCGTGGTGTGTGAGCTGCTTGCCCTCCCTCCTCTTGGAGTCGAAGCGGCCGTAGATGAGGCTGTACTTGCGGATCTCCTCCTCCTTGGCCATGTCCTGGGGTGCCATCTTGAAGATGTGGCCCACCGTCTTGGCCATCTTCTTGTTCATCCTAAGGAGTGTTTTCACCTCTCTGGGGTCCGACCTGGGCAGGGTCCTCAGGAGCCTGTCTACGCTCTCCCCCACTGCCCGTGCCGTCTCCCCGTCCAGCTGGCCCCCAGGCCAGGCTGAGAGGACCACCGGGGAGAGGGAGGAGGAGGCTGTGGGCGTGGAGGGACCTGGGGTACGAGTGGGGAGTAGAGGTGGGCTGGGCTGCTCCTCGTCCACCCCTGAGGCAGACACCGAGACACTGTTCCCATCCGGCTCTGGGCTGAGCCAGTGCGGGTCCATTGGGGACAGCTTGCCCCTGTAGTGGGTGTCCGGGGGCTGTGGCGAGGCCCGGGAGCAGGGGCTTCTGGGGCTCCCGCTGTGCATAGGGGTGAGGCACGCCCTGTCCTCCCTGTCGAATGGCGACCCCGGCTGCCCATTGCTCAGGGACTTCCTGGGTCCGCTGGCGGCGGTTCCGCTGGCACCCGTTCCGTCCACCTTGAACAGCGGGATGCCGCCCAGGGGCACGTTGGCCAGGGGCTGGTTGAAGAGGGCCGGGTTGGCTGCCCAGTCGCGGAGGGCCTTCTGTAGACGGCGCACGTGCAGTGGCTTGGTCGCCATGCCGACCAGCGCCATGATCTCCAGGAACTCATCCTCTGCAGCCTCACAGAGCTGCTGCAAGTCGTCACCGCCCTGCTGGATGAAGGTGTCGTAGTAGGCCAACAGGTTGGCCCTCTGCAGCACCCGGTACAGCTGCAGCTCGCCCAGCATACGCGGCAGAGACATGGCGTAGGACTGTAGACAGGAAAGAAGGAACAGACCGGAGGAGAGTTACTCAAGACTCCACTTAAGTTTAATAAATGTCTCATCAATGAAAGGAGAAAACAGTTATGATGTATTGTGTTGTGTGGACAGAATGCTTTATTAATTTGTTTGCTACATGGAATAATCCTTCCTCCCCACTCCATTCTCTCTCCCTGCTTCTTTCCCTCCCTACCCCCCTCTCATCCATCGCTCCCTCCTCGCTCTCAATCCCTTCCCTCCTTCACCATCTCCCTCTCTCCCTCTCTCCCCTTCCCCACTCTCATCTGTCTTTCTCTCTCCCATCTCCACCTATCTCTCTCTCCTCTCTCAAAGCACAGACATGATATTGAGGCATAGATATGCGTCAAGTGAATTGACACAAGTCAATACATTGCATTCAATGCAAAAGGATATTCAGGCAGACAGACAGACTCTAACCTCAACCATAAACCTAACCCTAGCTTCATGTCCACACCTTGGCTCAACCCTAACCCTAGCCATGGGGTTGGAGCTATGGTTAGGGTTGAGGTTGGATGTGGACAAGAAGTTAGGGTTATGGCTAGCGTTACGGTTACGGTTGAGCCAATATGTGGAGATGAAGTGAGGGTTAGTGTAGGGTTGAGCCAGGAGTGGACATGAAGCTAGGGTTATACTCTTAAAAAAAAGGGTTCCAAAAGGGTTCTACGGCTATCCCCATAGGAGAACTTTTTGGTTCCAGGTAGAACTATTTTGGGTTCCATGAAGAACCCTCTGTGTAAAAGATTCTACATGGAACTCAAAAGGGTTCTACCTGGAACCAAAGGGGTTCTACTTGGAACCAAAATGGGTTCTTCAAAGGGTCCTCCTATAGGGACAGCCAAATAACCCCTTTTAGGTTCTAGATAGCACCCTTGGAAAAGGGTTTTGGTTAGGTTAAGGGTTGAAACGGGATGTGGACATGAAGCTAGAGTTAGTGTTAGGCCCTAGATATCACCCTAACCCTAATCCAATTAACAATACATTTATTTGCCCCTACCCCCACTACATGGCAGAAAGGTAGGGTTCATGTGTTTTTGAGTGAAATCGGCGGTTGATCCTAGAAACACAATTCACATATGGGATCATTCAGCAGACGCTCCCGATGAACACAAGCCTACACCTGACCGGGGGACCGCCATGACCCGGCATATGAAAGTTAAAGTCAATCGACCCAAAATATTTTTTTTACCTCCATTGGACACAATGGTCTTGCAGTTCTAGAAACTAAGAGTCTTGTTAAAATGAATTCTGAAGACAATGTCAGTAAAAAAAAAAAGTTTTGACGTGAAACTTAAAACTGCCTGCCTGCCTGCCTGCCTGCCTGCCTGTCTGCATGTCTGTCTGTCTGTCTGTCTGTCTGTCTGTCTGATACGAGATACAGGAAGGGAAGGAGAGAGAGAGGGGAGGGAAAGAGAGGGGGAGGGGGTAGAAGGGTGAAAGAAGGGGAGGGAGAAAGAAGAGAAGGATGGGGAGATAAAGAGGAGGTAGAGAGAGAGAAAGAGGGAGGCAAAGAGAGGGAGAGAGGAGGGAGGAAGATAAAGAGAGAAGAGAGAGAGCGAGAAGGAGAGGGGGATAAGAGAAAAGAGAGAGACATGTCTGTCACATGTCTGTCTGTCTGTCTGTGAATTTATACAGTGCCTTCAGAAATTATTCTTATCCCTTGACTTATTCCACATTTTGCTGTTACAGCTTGAATAAAAAATGCATTAAATATATTTTTTCTCACCCATCTATACACAATACCCCAGAACGACAAAGTGAAAACATGTTTTTTCACATTTTTACAAATGTATTGAAAATTAAATACGGAAATACTGTATAAACATACAGTTGAAGTTGGAAGTTCACATACACTTACGTTGGAGTCATTAAAACTCGTTTTTCAACCACTCCACAAATTTCTTGTTAACAAACTATACTTTTGGCAAGTCGTTTAGGACATCTACTTTGTGCATGACACAAGTAATTTTTCCAACAATTGTTTACAGACAGATTATTTCACTTATAATTCACTGTATCACAATTCCAGTGGGTCAGAAGTTTACATACACTAAGTTGACTGTGCCTTTAAACAGCTTGGAAAATTCCAGAAAATGATGTCATGGCTTTAGAAGCTTCTGATAGGCTAATTGACATAATTTGAGTCAATTGGAGGTGTGACTGTGGATGTATTTCAAGGCCTACCTTCAAACTCAGTGCCTCCTTGCTTGACATCATAGGAAAATCAAAAGGAAAAATGTTTAGATATCCGCAAGTCTGGTTCATCCTTGGGAGCAATTTCCAAATATCTGAAGGTACCACGTTCCTCTGTACAAACAATAGTACGCAAGTATAAACACCATGGGACCACGCAGCCTTCATACCACTCAGGAAGGAGACGCGTTCTGTCTCCTAGAGATGAATGTACTTTGGTGCAAAAAGTGCAAATCAATCCCAGAACAAGGACCTTGTGAAGATGCTGGAGGAAACAGGTACAAAAGTATCTATATCCACAGTAAAATGAGTCCTATATCGACATAACCTGAAAGGCCGCTCAGCAAGGAAGAAGCCACTGCTCCAAAACCTCCATAAAAACGCCAGACTACGGTTTGCAACTGCACATGGGGACAAAGATCGTACTTTTTGGAGAAATGTCCTCTGGTCTGATGAAACAAAAATAGAACTGTTTGGCCATAATGACCATCATTATGTTTGGTGGAAAAAGGGGGAGGCATTGAAGCAACATCTCAAGACATCAGGGAGGAAGTTAAAGCTTGGTCGCAAATGGGTCTTCCAATTGGACAATGATCCCAAGCATACTTCCAAAGTTGTGGCAAAATGGCTTAAGGACAACAAAGTCAAGGTATTGGACTGGTGGGCAGAACTGAAAAAGCGTTTGTGAGCAAGGAGGCCTACAAAC
The DNA here is from genome assembly GCF_045679555.1 of Salvelinus alpinus. NCBI lineage: Eukaryota > Metazoa > Chordata > Actinopteri > Salmoniformes > Salmonidae > Salvelinus > Salvelinus alpinus. The sequence continues at coordinate 41,705,810 of NC_092087.1, forward strand.
CTGACTCCGTTACACCAGCTCTGTCAGGAGGAATGTGCCAAAATTCACCCAATTTATTGTGGGAAGCTTGTGGAAGGCTACCTGAAATGTTTCACCCAAGTTGAACAATTTAAAGGCAATGCTACCAAATACTAATTGAGTGTATGTAAACTTCTGACCCACTGGGAATGTGATGAAATAAATAAATGCTGAAATAAATAATTCTCTCCTATTATTCTGACATTTCACATTCTTAAAATAAAGTGGTGATCCTAACTGACCTAAAACAGGGAATTTTACTAGGATTAAATGTCAGGAATTGTGAAAAACTGAGTTTAAATGTATTTGGCTAAGGTGTATGTAAACTTCCAACTTTAACTAAGTATTCACACCCCTGAGTCAATACATGTTAGAATCAACTTTGGCAGCGATTACAACTGAGTCTTTTTGTGAGTCTCTAAGAGCTTTGCACACCTGGATTGTACAATATTTGCACATTAATCATTTTTAAGTTCTTCAAGCTCTGTAAAGCTGGTTGTTGATCACTGCTAGACAGCCATTTTCAAATCTTACCAAAGATTTTCAAGACGATTTTAGTCAAAACTGTAACTAGGCCACTCAATATCCATTCAATGTGTCTTGGTAAGCAATTCCAGTGTATATTTAGCCTTGTGTTTTAGGTTATTGTCCTGCTGAAAGGGGAATTTGTCTCTCAGTATCTGTTGGAAAGCAAACTGAACCAGGTTTTCCTTTAGGATTTTTCCTGTGCTTAGCGCTATTCTGTTTATTTTTATCCTAAAAAACTCCCTAGTCCGTGTCGATGACAAGCATACCCGAAACATGCTGCAAACATGCATGAAAATATGAAGAGTGGTACTCAGTGATGTGTTGGATTTCCCCAAACATAACGCTTTGTATACAGGACACAAAGGGAATTCCTCTGCCACATTTTTTTCAGTTTTACTTTAGTGCTTTATTGCAAACAGGATGCATGTTTTGGAATATTTATATTCTGTACAAGCTTCCTACTTCTCACTCTGTCATGTAGGTTAGTATTGTGGAGTAACTACAATGTTGTTTTTCCATCCTCAGTTTTCTCCTATCACAGCCATTAAACTCTAACTGTTTTAAAGTCACCATTGGCCTCATTGTTAAATCCCTGCAGGATTTCCTTCCTCTGAGTTAGGAAGAATGCCTATACCTTTGTAGTGACTGGGTGTATTGATAGACCATCCAAAGTGTAATTAATAACTTCCCCAGGCTCAAAGAGATATTCAATGTCTGCTTGTTTTTTTAAATCTACAAATAAGTGCTCTTCATTGCAAGGCATTGGAAATCTTCCCGGGTCTTTGTGGTTGAATCTGTGTTTGACATTCACTGCTCGATTGAGGGACCTTGCAGATAATTGTATGTGTGGGGTACAAGGACGAGGTAGTCATTCAAAAATCATGTTAAACTTTTACTGCAAAATCTGTGTGTTCTTGGTAGTCTTAAACAAATCTACTTTGAAACAAAAGTATAAACCTCACACACATGGTTATGGGCTTTAAAAAAAAAGAAATCTGTCAGATATAGAGTTGAAATGTATTACATTTTTTGTTTGCATCCCAATATGACACTTTATATACATCACAGAAGACATTTGGCATTTCCTGTGTAAAAAAAGTGTATTAATTATGAAATTATGAAAAATATTAATAACATTCCACACATGAGGCCACTAGAGGGCGATTTGGTCAGATGACTGCAGGAATGGGGTGTACCCTATTATTGCACCATGCAATTTATTATGTGACTTGTTAAGCAAATATTTTTTTAGGCTTGCCTTAACAAAGGTGTTGAATACTTAATTTTTATGTTTTATTTTATTTCACCTTTATTTAACCAGGTAGGCTAGTTGAGAACAAGTTCTCATTTACAACTGCGACCTGGCCAAGATAAAGCAACGCCCCACTTAAGCCCCGTGATTGCAAAATTCGAGCTGTTTCGAATGGAAGTACCAAATTCGAGCTGTGTCTAAGGAAACCTGGGCCAGTGCAGCCCAGTTTCACAACAAGTGCCAGCTCGATTAGAATTCGGGCTGGTGGAGCCGTTACTATGCAACCACCAAACTGATCACCGCTGGATGCTGACACAATGTAGCTAACTCGTCTGGGCATGTTGCTGTTAGCTAGCACTTAGATAAGCAGTAGTCAGACATGACACGAATTAGCACCATAGCTGGGTCCTTCATTCATTTTTTGCACTACACAAACGTTTATGAGGACAGTCAGCCCTCAAATGCTAGCAAATCAGAGTTGAAATAAGCTAGCTAGCTGGCGGGAATGTTTGCTGGCCAGGTCGTATTGAAAGCTAGCTAGCTACATCATATCAAACCTGTCGTCTGGTTTGCTTGGTTAGCTAATAGCCAATGTGATGGCAAACAAGGAATTAAGCTAGTTAGCCTGTTGTGCTAGTGACGACGCTAATAATTTAGCTAGCTAGCTAACGTCAGCAAGCCAGACTCACTCAGATATAAATATATATAACGCTAGTTACAGCATGGTGAGGGTGAATTAAATTCTTCAACATCTTGCTAGCAACATTAGCGAATACAGCTGCAGTCACATATTAGCTACCTAGCAACATTACATAATTTCTTATTTTTGGAGGCAGTGGAAACGCAATTTGAGATGGCCTACCAAAGTCATGCCAACAGGGTTGATTTCAAAGTGCCAATGCAGACGGGGCTTTATTGACTCAAGACATTTCAGCTTTTCATTTTTTATTAATTCGTAAACATTTCTAAAAACATAATTCCCCTTTCCCCATTATGGGGTAATGTGTGTAGATCAGTGACACAAAATCTCAATTGAATCCATTTTAAATTCAGACTATAACACAAGAAAATTTGGAAAAAGTTAAGGGGTGGGAATACTTTCTGAAGGCACTGTATGTCTGTCTGTCTTTCACCAGTTTTTGCCTAATGCTCAACCATCTTGATGCATGTTTATGTATCAATTTCTGAGGCATACACAGCACATGCGTCAAGACGCTTACCTACTCGCAATGAATGCAATAAATTTACTGAGAAATTTGTCACATCTTTTGACTATCTGTTATGTTGCAGAATGTCTCATATAAGAACACATGAAGTCAATATCAATCAGATGTCTTGAATAAGAAAACACTAAATCCATACCATTTTTTATTTGAACCCAAATTACACATGAGAGACTTATACTAGCGTACAAGAGCCTACTTTTCCTGATAGTTTATTATTATTGATGATCATATTTGACAACACTTCACGTGTGGGTGCCCAATCCTCTATACCTCAAATATGCAGGATGTGTTCTCCAATTACGCATGGCATTGTCATTGGAAAAATGTACAGTTTAGACATACACAATTGTTTTGTTTTTTCAAGATCTGAGAATTAAAAAATAGTTTGTTAAAAATAGTTCGTCTGTTCTTATGAGGACAGAATTTGCGAGTTCATATGATGCACAAAGCGACGGTTACGAAAATAATAATTTAAAAAACAATGACAATTTAAAAAAAACAATGACAATAGTATTAAGCGAACATCCATAGTGCAAGGCAATACCAGACGATCCATCTTCCTACGGAACTAAACACGCATGTGAAATGTAATATTTCATCATAAAAATGTAAATAACTCCAGCATAATCTCTCACCTCGTTCAAATCGTCCGATGGCTGAATTGGCAGAGGGGACCTGCGCGCACTGAGTGACCCGAATCCAGTTTTCGCGCAATCTGTTGAACCTCGTAATAGGCTAGATTATCTAAAAAATAAAGTTATATCAGCAATCCTAATTGTTATCTCACTTTTTACCTTATCGAAAGTCTCATCCCTCGACGACTCTTTTTTTAAGTGCCATCCAGTCCCGTTAACTAAGTTTCCATCAATGTAAGAGATTTGATAAATACACACTTTTTAAAAAGCTATTGTACACAACCTATTGTAAATGCCTTAAATGTATTTATATAATCGCTTTATTTCCCTGTACAATCGTTATCTTTCTCACTTCTGACTGCTGTTGACACCAGCTAAATCCCATAACTCGTCTGAATTCGTTGGCAGTTATCTTCCCCCCGGCGAACCGTATTGGTTGCTGGCTGCCTTTTTGCTGGTTGTGTGGGTGCGAGAAACCTGGGGGCGGACGCCATCTGACCGAAAAAGAGCTTTCCTCTCTCCCAGTAGAGAGGCGGCTTTCAAATTGGAGATGTGGGAGGCGGGGGCCTGAAAGACTGAGGTTTGCTTAGTAACCCTTTCATTTTCGGATTTTATTTGCCCACTTTTCAATAAGATGCACCTGTCTAAAATGAGCCTATTTAATAAAAACGGAGGACCACATAGCCTACCATTCTGCCTGGTCAGTCACAGAAATGTGTGAGGTGAGCTGTATGCTTCTATAGGCTATGCTGCTAGCCTAACCTTCAATTTAATTAATCTCCTTTTATTGTACTAGAAAAGTTATTTGGGTGCTGTTTCACAAATAAATATTTTTGATCTACAGCACAGTCGTAAACAACATGGACATACAGTAATAGCCTAATAGTGCGGCAGAATCATCAAGTGGTTGGCAAATGGTGAAAGACTGTTTCCGATCGTTTGGGTAAATTCTTTGCGTGACGCATGAGATAGGGGATTCCCCGATGACGCAACAGGCATCACTGTGAATTTGATTTACACTAGGTCTACAACATTGCAGTTTTTTCATTAGAAATAGGCTAACTTAAAGGGGAAATCAGCAGTTGAAACAATAATAAAGCATTATCTATGCCCTGGCCTGTTTCGATGAAAAGCAAAGGAATGGGGATGGAGAAATGTAACCACTCTTAAAATTCAAAGACAGAGCTATTATCAGAATAAGGTAAAACCCAGATGCAGACCTTGTCGAAGTAACAATGTTTATTACAGCAACAGGGGCAAAGGTACAGGACTGCAGGCAGGCTCAGGGCAGGCAGAGTGGTCAGGCGGGCGGGCTCAGAGTGTAAGGGTGCGTGCTGGTGGCAGGGAAGTCAGGCGCAGGAGATCGAACTTGGTATAAAACGGAGCAGTTTAATAAGTGCTCAAAAACTCTGAAAACCAAAATATACAAAATAAAACAAGTGGGTACAAAACTCGTCACACACCAGAGCATATCTTGCACAATGCTTACAAACAAACAATCACCGACAAAGACAATGAGGGGGAACAGAGGGTTAAATACACAACATGTAATGAATGGGATTGGAACCAGGTGTGATACAAGACAAAACCAAAGGAAAATGAAAAGAGGATCAGCGATGGCTAAAAGGTCGGCGACTTCGACCGCCGAACGCTGCCCGAACAAGGAGAGGGACCAACTTCGGCGGAAGTCGTGACACAGGGTCAGGACAGGCAAGGGTTAAAACCAGGAGGACGAGAAAAGAGTGACTGGGGAAAAGCAGGAGATGAATACAAAAAATGCTGGTTGACTAGACAAACAAGACGAACTGGCAACAGACAAACAGAGAACACTGGTATAAATGGAAACAGGAGACAAAGGGCTGTGAGACATGGGTTTAACTCAGGACACATGAAAGGTGGGGTGTATTTGAAGGGTACGGGGCAACAGAAGACGAACAGCAGAGGGACTAATAATTTTAGAGATGGTAAACGGGCCAATAAATCAGGGGGGGAAAGAGATTGCGGGATTCCACCCGGAGGGGCAGATCCCGGGTGGATAGCCATACCTTCTGCCCAAGACGATACCGGGGAGCCGGGGGTCCGATGGCGATCCGCTTGTCGTCGATGCCTGGAGGTGGTCTTGAGGAGGGCCGACCGGGCTCTCCTCCAGGTACAACGACAGCGGCAGACAAACATCTGGGCAGAAGGTACGCCGACCTCTTCCTCCTGCTCGGGGAAGAGCGGGGGCTGATACCCCAGAGAACATTCAAAGGGCGATAGGCCCGTGGCAGAGCAGGGAAGGGTGTTGCGTGCGTATTCCACCCACACAAGCTGCTGGCTCCAGGTGGTGGGGTTGGCGGAGACCAGGCAACGCAGAGTTGTCTCAAGGTCCTGGTTGGCTCGCTCCGACTGGCCATTGGACTGGGTGTGGAACCCAGAGGACAGGCTGGCCAACGACCCAATGAGGGTGCAGAACGCCTTCCAAAACTGGGACGAGAACTGAGGACCCCGGTTGAAGACCATGTCCACAGGCAGTCCATGGATCTGGAAGATGTTCTGCACTATGAGCTGGGCCATCTCCTTGGCCAAGGGTAGTTTGGGGAGAGGAATGAAGTGGGCGGCCTTGGAAAACTGGTTGACCACAGTCAGGATGGCAGTGTTGCCCTTAGGCTCCAACATGACTGGCCATGATTGTTTTGATTGTTTTAACTTGGGGACACATTGATTAAATGGTTTATGTTGAGTATATGTTCACCACAGCTGTGATTTTACACAAAGCAACATTGTCTCTATCATATCCCTCCTTCGGGTCACCATGTAGGCGTTGAAGCATGCTGACATGTTCTATCTGAGCCCTCTCAACCAAATAAGCAGGGCCGGTCCTTGCCGTTCTGCCGCCATAGGTGAGACCAAAAAATGAAAATTGAAAATACTTATTTTCATGATGGTGAAAATACATATTTTACAAACGTTCAAAATATGTATTTTCTGGATGTTGAAATCAGGCTAATTTTTGGTTCTGAATGAAAGTTGAAAATAAGTCATTTATAGACATCTATGTTTGGGCCAAATTAAGTCTGGTCTAGACCGGACAAAATCTGAACCAAACATAAAAGGCGTCGGTCCTGTACCAAAAAAATACGTCCAAAAGGCGTCGGCGTCGGTCCGTGCTTACTAAGGTGTAGCTTACAGTGTTGTCTGATATTGAATTTTATGAAAGCCCATCTATGTGGTAAGCCTACCATTTGTAAAACACAAAAAAACATATCCAGACAGGACCAAAAAAAGACGTCCAAAAAACATCACCTTATGCTTACTGGGGTGTAGCCTACCATGTTGGCCTGCAATAGAATTTTATCCATGTAGTAGGCCCACCATTTGTAAACCAGGTAATTGCATTGGTTAATTAGTCCTGATTCCTGCGACTAATCAATTTGACTATTTAAGCTCTGAATATCAGCTACCCAACTTTATCATGAGTTATCATGAGCCTATTTGCAATGTGTTTACCCAGCAGGAAATGCAGAAGTATTTTATTTTTCATTATGATCAGCTTGTCAAAAATGTGCAGATACAAACTTGAAACCACTGATCATGACAATGGGGTGAAACTCCTGGACAACATTTGTGATTGTCCATTCCATGTTGCCCACTTTTCTTTGACCTGTCCTGTTTTTAGGATATGTTGTTTGTTAACATGACAACTCATTTTTTATTTGATTGAGTACCCTTTAGGTTAGGCTATTTGATCTGAGAAACCTGCATGTTGTTCGTCTCAATACAATGTCATACATTTTATCTCCAGACTGTTGGCTACAGAAAAGGCCACATACTGTCTACCATATCCTATATCAGCCACATGATTTATGTTCGCTATTTTTTTTGACAGAACGTTGGTGGAGCACCGCAGAGTTGCTTCTCTCCAACAGAGGCACGCTGGGAATGGACAAAGTGGTCACTGCTTACCAAAGGGCGACATCAGCGCTCACTTAAAAAGCCCATATGCCACTGGTTGAGAGAAATTGTCAGTGTTTTTGGGCAGAATTAAGTGAGGTTTTATGTGTTGTTGTTGGACGTGCGGCTTGGCCAGTTTAGCTCAGAAAATGCCGCCTCGTCAATCTGCAGCCATAGGTGGCCGCCTAATACTGCCTAATAAGCGGGCCAGCCGTGCAAATAAGCAATACTTTTTTCTAGATATCAAAATACGTGTGTATGAAATGAAAGTCTAGAGATTGAAATGAAAACTAAGCTATAGGCTACACTTTTTCTATTAGACCTATAGTACACTTTCCTAACATTCAAATAATAGTAGGCCTATTAGTTGGACCAGAGAATTCAGATTTAGTTTGAATACGAAATAATGATTTCCCTCTTAAAATATCAGATTGACTATCTTCAAATTCGTCATACATGTAATTGTGTGAATAAAGGTGATATTTTTAGGTCTTCTGAGGCAGAGGACACCCACAGTGTGTTCAGTCCATCCTGCCTCCTTTATATCCATCCATCCCCTGCCTGTCACTGATTGACACAAATCCCCTGGAGAGTGAGCTGTGCCCCCTCCGGTTGCAAGCCCCCCTTTCCTACCTCTCTCTTCCCCAGACCTCCCCCTTCTGAAAGCCCTGGTTGATCTCACAGCCGCCCACACAGACTATTCACACACACACACACACACACACACACACACACACACACACACACACACACACACACACACACACACACACACACACACACACACACACACACACACACACACACACACACACACACACACACACACACACACACACACACACACAGACACTCCTTGAGGAACACACTTTAATACAGCATCCGGAATGGGCAGAAATAGGCTAGAGAATGCAATGCACCGGGGAGTGTGTGGGTGGGTGGAGAAGGCAGACATGAGAAAATGGATGGTGTTTGACAGTAGGAAAAAGTGACTGCATGATATCCATGTTTGCAGTGTTGAATAAACAATGACTTGTTTTGTTTAAATAGGGAATAAGTCAGAAAATAGTTTGCCTATTATAATTCTAGTCTTTGAATTATTATTTCATTATTAGTCCTTTATAGACTAATTTGAAGAGAATTACTTAAAGATAATACAATTGCAGACCCATATCTTTTTGTTTATATAAAGAGAAACATTATGATTAATGCTACATTCATCCTCTTTCTTTGTACTCAGTTGCCATTTAAAGTTGCATTAGAAACATTTTTGAGAGAGCGTAAACTTGTTCTGGCAAAGATTGGGTAAATCTAGGGGAAACAAGGTTGTGGTTTGTGTACCGTTGGCAAAATGTCCTTTCCTATTAAAGCCGTGGGCAAAGTCATTGGTCATATTCCCCCTTGCATGTGTTGTTACTTTACTTTCATCAATATGATGACTGTTATTTATCTAATCAGCTAACGATTAAATTAATCATGTAACAATGAACTCATTAGGATTTGGGGCACCACGAGAGCGTTCTTTAAAGAGTTACCATCTCCGGGAAGGTCTTTACCTATCACATCCATAAACAGTCAACTTATCAATCATAACCTCGTATCATATCATCATTCTTTACAGTCGTAACCTTGCATCTGCAAAAACCCGGGCCTTACTTATGATTCAGTACTACACAAATTGGTTTAATTATTTATTTACTAGCTAACTAAATGGTAACACAGGATAAACATACAGTGAGGGAAAAAAGTATTTGATCCCCTGCTGATTTTGTACGTTTGCCCACTGACAAAGAAATGATCAGTCTATAATTTTAATGGTAGGTTTATTTGAACAGTGAGAGACAGAATATCAACAAAAAAATCCAGAAAAACGCATGTCAAAAATGTTATGAATTGATTTGCATTTTAATGAGGGAAATAAGTATTTGACCCCTCTGCAAAACATGACTTAGTACTTGGTGGCAAAACCCTTGTTGGCAATCACAGAGGTCAGACGTTTCTTGTAGTTGGCCACCAGGTTTGCACACATCTCAGGAGGGATTTTGTCCCACTCCTCTTTGCAGATCTTCTTCAAGTCATTAAGGTTTCGAGGCTGACGTTTGGCAACTCGAACCTTCAGCTCCCTCCACAGATTTTCTATGGGATTAAGGTCTGGAGACTGGCTAGGCCACTCCAGGACCTTAATGTGCTTCTTCTTGAGCCACTCCTTTGTTGCCTTGGCCGTGTGTTTTGGGTCATTGTCATGCTGGAATACCCATCCACGACCCATTTTCAATACCCTGGCTGAGGGAAGGAGGTTTTCACCCAAGATTTGACGGTACATGGCCCCGTCCATCGTCCCTTTAATGAGGTGAAGTTGTCCTGTCCCTTTAGCAGAAAAACACCCCCAAAGCATAATGTTTCCACCTCCATGTTTGACGGTGGGGATGGTTTCTTGGGGTCATAGGCAGCATTCCTCCTCCTCCAAACACGGCAAGTTGGGTTGATGCCAAAGAACTCCATTTTGGTCTCATCTGACCACAACACGTTCACCCAGTTGTCCTCTGAATCATTCAGATGTTCATTGGCAAACTTCAGACGGGCATGTATATGTGCTTTCTTGAGCAGGGGGACCTTGCGGGCGCTGCAGGATTTCAGTCCTTCACGGCATAGTGTGTTACCAATTGTTTTCTTGATGACTATGGTCCCAGCTGCCTTGAGATCATTGACAAGATCCTCCTGTGTAGTTCTGGGCTGATTCCTCACCGTTCTCATGATCATTGCAACTCCACGAGGTGAGATCTTGCATGGAGCCCCAGGCTGAGGGAGATTGACAGTTCTTTTGTGTTTCTTCCATTTGCGAATAATCACAGAAACTGTTGTCACCTTCTCACCAAGCTGCTTGGCGATGGTCTTGTAGCCCATTCCAGCCTTGTGTAGGTCTACAATCTTGTCCCTGACATCCTTGGAGAGCTCTTTGGTCTTGGCCAAGGTGGAGAGTTTGGAATCTGATTGATTGATTGCTTCTGTGGACAGGTATCTTTTATACAGGTAAGAAACTGAGATTAGGAGCACTCCCTTAAAGAGTGTGCTCCTAGTCTCCGTTCGTTACCTGTATGAAAGACACCTGGGAGCCAGAAATCTTTTTGATTGAGAAGGGGTCAAATACTTATTTCCCTCATTAAAATGCAAATCAATTAATAACATTTTTGACATGCATTTTTCTGGATATTTTTGTTGTTATTCTGTCTCTCACTGTTCAAATAAACCTACCATTAAAATTATAGACTGATAATTTCTTTGTCAGTGGGCAAACGTACAAAATCAGCAGGGGATCAAATACTTTTTCCCCTCACTGTACATACTTAATACATTAGAAACAGGTCCCTAGCGGACTGACAACAACATGGCTGCTTGTTACAAAAGACATAGAGTGGGCGAGAGAGAGAGGGACAGATAGACTTAACGTTGGTACATTTAGAAACTACTCTCACTTATACTTTGCACACGAACCGCTGCCTGCTTAGAGTAAGAAACCATGAATGTATTTACGTGAAAATCCTTGTTTTCTCTCGGTGTACAGGGCCTTCTTGGAAAGGGGGTTGGGCCTTTTCGCGGGACGCTTGTAAGGCTCTGATTGTCCAAACGGGGTTCCTCTGTTGTTCTCCTCTGCTGGTCGTCCGGTATCCGGTGACTTGTCGTGTAGTCCTGAACAGAACTACAGAGTTTATTCTACTTACATTCACTCTGGAAGATGCTTATTTGAAGATGGGCTAGCCAGCCCTGTCGATGGTTCCCAGTTGGGTTGTTGAGAGTAGCGTACTACGGTGATTTGAAAAGAGTAGTAGAATGGTCCCACTTAAATTCACTTTCGAAGATACTTTACTTAGGACAGCTAATCAGCCTTACCAGTGATTGTCTGGGAGGTGACTTTATCACCTCTACCTCGTGTTGAGATTCAGAGTTCAAACCACTTTAAACGTGAGCTGCAGCTCTACGTCTCTCTGG